>NC_056743.1:1816489925-1816769925 GCF_019279795.1 Protopterus annectens
TTTGTATTATTTAATTAGTAGAAAAGTAAATAACTGCCGGTGTTAACAGTATTAGCCCTTTAAAATCTAAGCTTTAAGCTAGCCAAGTGGTTAATGAATTTGAATTTTAATTGATTTAATTGTTTTAATTAGCACATGTTTTATATATAAGGTCTTGCTGTGAGTAATATACTGTTTTAGTCTGAAGAAGGCTGAGGAATACCTTAGCCGAAAGCGCTTACGTTCAATAAACAGCCCGTGCTTTGCTGAACCAGTCCGTTTTCCACTTTTTGGAGTTTATATATGATAATAATCCATAATAACAGGTGTTACTGATAGTATATAAAACACATATTCTATAACTTCATGGTAGTCAAGGAAATCAACTAACTATAGGAAAGCTGCTGTTCATTATTGTTGTTACTTAAAAAAACAATTAAAAAAAGTTTTTTGGGGAGCAACTTGATTAAAAGGTAAAGTACAAGGCAAGCAGGTTGATATGCTTGGTTTACATTTATATGCTTTCAGGATCTGCTTCATGCCTATGAGGCTGGGTCCTTTTATGGGCTGTTAGAAATAAACATAAGACAGGAAAAGCTTTGATGGCATAGCAGTGAATAGAAAGTTCCATATCTTGTGGCCCTTGGTTCAGTACTGCTTTGCAGTTACTTAGCAATGTGTGTTGACAAATGATTCATGAGTGGTTGTCACATGTTTAGGAGAAAAGTGTTCTTAGAAGGGGATGCAGTGTCAAATATTCACGGAAGGAACGTACCAACAGAAATGAACTGTCTCATTTAGTGAACATGTTAGGAGAAATGCTTTAATATGGTTCGGAGAGCAACCTGCATTTTATCGGTGACAATAGACCATTCATCTGCAGATTTTATTTAATATCACTTAAAACCTGGCTTAATTAATGTTAGAACTGTTCTGCAGAGGAAGTGCATACCTAGAGATTAGAACACGCTTTCCAAGTATTCTACTGGCTTCAGCAGAAAAGAATATTCATATCCTGTAGCATTCCCTCAACCATACCTCTCAGCCATCCAGAGTTTTGCAGAATGTCCAGATTTTTGCCTGAGATTTGTCTTCTGTTCCTCATAAAATTTGTGGTTTTCTGGGAAATCACTGAGGATTGAAGTCACTAAATAATGACATGCATTTGACTTTCAAGCTTCATATCCCTCATAAAACACATGCTAACACAAATTCTATCAGCTTCCTAACTTTATAAGTGCAATATTTGAAGTCTGTCCCTATTTTTGGGCCTTTGTACAACCTCAACCATTACTTTAGGGTTTGTCCAGATTTCTAGAACTAAGAGGTTAAGTGGTATGCTCCCAACAGTCTAGATATTTGTCCTGACCATATAAATTTGAAGGGTACAACAAGATGGAGATCTTGACATATATCTGAAGGACCAGTTAGTTTCCAGACATCCAACTATGGGCAATGAAGCAAACTAGTCCACTATGACTCAGTTCCATAGTGTTGCTAAATATACTTTATAGCTTTGCTCTTACTGAAGCAGACATAAAGCTACCTCCATAAGAACCAATATGAGTCAAAAGCCAGATCTTCTGCCGTAAAGAGCTGATGATACTTGGCTTAGCCTTTCACCTTCCCAACTCCATTATGATTCTTGTTCTGGTTTCTGTCTTTTCTATCTTTCAGCAACAATATCTAATACGTTGTTTTGCTTGTTAATCTGTTACTTTTATTATACTATTGCACTCTTTTTGTAAGACTTGTACGTTTCACAATTATTTGCAAATTAATTAATTTATTTATATTGTATTATGGTATATCTTTTGTGAAGTAATTCACCATGGGTGCCAGAACCATAGAGCCAGGGGGTGGGAAAGCCCCCCACTTTTACAACTGCAAGACCTGTCAGGAAAAATTAATGAAGTGGAGTTTTCATGCTAACATGGATTCGCGCGCGGAAGTTAAACCAGTTCATGTTCTCTTATTGCTCTGTGTTACAGACGTTATGCTGCTGCTGTTCCGTTGGTTGCTGCCAGAGTAATGCCGGTAAGGAGAGTTTTGTTCTTTTATTTGCAGGAGTTATGCTGCTCCTGCACGTGCCCGGTGTGTCTGTGTAAAATGCCCCAGTTAGGTATACCTGGTGGTTAGTGTTACTCAGGCTCAAACAAGAGCCTAAATTCTTCACCCTTACCACCACTTGTGATTCAGGGAGTTGAGTCCATAGCTCTCAATTGTCCAGATTTTCACAGAATATTTGGCTCATACTTTTGGTCTGTTCCTCTTAAAATGTGTGGTTTTCTGGCAAATCAGTGAGAACTTAATTCACTAAAGAATGATAGCCCTTTAAGTTTCAGTCTTCTTATCTTTCAGGAAACTCATTGTAACACATATCACTTTATTTTAGCAACTTTCTAAGATTATACAAGCAATATTTAAAATGTGGCCCTGGTTTTGGGCCTTTGCCCACCCCCAACCCCCAAATTTTGGCTTTTTCCAGATTTCTTGTGCTGCGAAGTTAAGAAATTTAGTTGAGTGTCAAGTGGATTTTACAAGGAGCTGAGAGCTTCAGGGGAAGAGAAGTGTAGTGCTACTTATGCTAAGGCATTTGCATTGTTAGTAGCACAGCAGGTAATATACTTGCTTTTGATGCAGAAAGCTGTGGGTTCTACTCCTATAGTATGCAGATGGATCGCTGATATTGTACTGTGTTGTACTTTAAAGGGAGTGGATACTGCAGTCCTATGAATGTCCTCCTTTGGAAGAGTTACCTAGTAACTATGTTTCAGTTATCACTTTGCCATCCATTTCCCATTGCAAAATTACTAGCTTATCTTTTTTTAATGTAGCATAGGCAATTTATTCTTCAAGGGCAACAGGCACTTTATTTGTAGATGAAACAATGAGATATAAAATTGTTTGCAGCAGCAACCTCTTCATTAGTTACAGATCCTTTTAATATGGAATTATTTAGATGACTTACTTCGGCAGTGACTTTGCATATTTACCGATATTGGTGGATTGTAATGACAGAAGTTTGAGTGGCTTTTTATGGTTGAAATTTTCTGAAATGAGTAGTTTTGTCATTATTGGCTCATACATTTTGTTTCATTGCCTACTAGAACACTGTTCCAAACCACAATTTTAAAACACATTCTAACAAGTGGTGCTGTATTATACAATGAATATAATTTAATACAATAAGGTTAATACAATCAGGAAGGTGAATTAAAGAATGCATGCCTGAATTGCTTGCTCACAGGATGCAGGATCAAAACAGGGGAAGAGACCAGTCACCAGTGGAGTCCCCCAGGGTTCAGTGCTGAGAGTTTTTCTGTTTAACATATACATCTCAGAAGTAAAAGGAAATACCAAAGGGCTTTGGCCGACTAAGTTTAAGATAACTGAAAGCTAGGAGCAGTTACTGAATCCCCAAATGACTTAACCATCATGTAGGAAGTTTTGTCCCGAACAATAACTGGTGCCAGAATCATGAATTTAAACTAAACTCAAAGAAATACATTATCATATCCTTTGGGAAGTCATCTACTCCATGCAACTGCCAAATTGACAATGCCCCCTGAGAAGTAACCCAGTTATTTAGCATTTGGGAACGTATATGTACAGTGACCTAACTTTTGACCAGTATGTGCCCAGAGTCATAAGAAAG
Organism: Protopterus annectens; assembly: GCF_019279795.1. NCBI lineage: Eukaryota > Metazoa > Chordata > Ceratodontiformes > Protopteridae > Protopterus > Protopterus annectens. The sequence goes on from NC_056743.1 coordinate 1,816,493,563, forward strand.
TCTTTCTATATTGCACAGCTTATAAACAAATTGATTGTGACTAGATCTAGAGATGTTATTGTCCCCCTTTACAAAGTCCTCATTAGGTCAATCATTTTGTATAATGCCCACTTGGCTTGCATCTGTTCAGACCTATGCAACAGTTGAAATAGCCACAGAGATACCTTACTAAAAGTATACAAGTCCTAAACAATAGGTCTTACATGGACCACTTCAAAGATTTATTATTATACTCAGTATCCTGCAGAGTGCTTAGAGGTGACATGTCTGGCATACAAGGCATCCTGCAACCTAATACAGACCTACTGAACATTAACAAGTCAAATGGCATCAGAAATACTCAGTCCAGGTATCTAAACTGAATGTTGTGGAGAGATGGATATATATCACAGAGGCTACCACTGTTCCAGAACAGACTATCCAGTCAAGTAAAACAAAGCTCATCCCTGTCCATATTCAAATGCAACTTGGATCTAAGGATAGGTAATAGAAAATGTACTCCAGGATTGCCCCTCATGTCACTAATGGATAGAGGCAGTTCCTATATGTTGCATCCCTTACATGGGTCCTCTCAAATTATCTATAGTATGATCCAATTTATTGGCACTAAGGCTAATATACAATTAACAGCAATGGGAAAGTAAAACCAATCAGGAAATGTTAATTCAAGCACCAAAAGGGAAACTGACTAAGCTTAAAATGTCTTCCAAGTGAACCTATGTTGTGGTAGTAAATAGTTTTAAAAAATTGCCCTTTTTAGATCACTAAGTGCCCATCTTACCCTCCTCCCCTCCAGTCTTCAACAGCTTCCGGCGCCTCTGTAATTCCCCCTGGCTGTGCCTGAAAGAAGTCAATTTTGCTCACTGTACTATACAAGTTAACAAATAAAATAAAAAAAAAAATTAACCATATCATCAGTTTTGTAGCAATCCCTTGCAATGATTTTTGTGTACCTGAATGCTATAATGAAAAATGTAGCATAACATGCAAGTGTGTTTGTGCACATATGTGACTCCAAATCATTGGAAGGATAGTTGAAATCACATGACCAAAGGTGTTTGGCTGTATAGTGAGTGACTCAAGTAGGTCCAATAGACAAAGTGGTACTCATGGGTCATGGTGGGGGACTTGTAGCTAACAGTAATATGGAAGGGGGTTTTACATACAGTTAGTTGGACTTGAAGCAGCACTGCAGATTTGTACTCTTTGACCATTCTTGCAGTGCACTTTTTTAGACTCATTTTGATGTCTGAATGTGTGGAAGGCATTGTAGCCTTGCATGGCCAGGGGGTCTCTTGGCGGCCCTCAACTATGTCTGTGTGACTGCACAGACACGGGCATCATCCAAGATAAGGAGTGCTTCCACTGAGTGAAGTTTTTGATTTACACTCCTTGTATTAAGCAGCATAACCTTCAGTTCATCTCTAGTGGATTCTTTTATGTTGTGAATTTAGTTGTTCTGACATTGCCTAAAAAGGCCGCTATGGGGGAGGCAAGTACCTTTACCAGTAACCCAAAAGCCAAGAAGTGACAGGTAAAGACCATCTCTGGCAAAGCAGCATGGTCTCTCAACCATGTCTTCCTAGACTGACAGATACTGGATCCCCCTGGACTGACAACAGAAGCTAAGCCAATTGTTGAAGTCAATCATGGTTTGTTTATACTGAGTCCTCATCCTGGGTGAAGGTGGAATTCTGCTTAGGTCTAGGGACATACCTGCTTGGGATAGATAATCTGAGAACTCAGTCATGTCTGTCTTCATATAGTACAATGAGGTACATCTCCAGTTATTCACTGCAACATGGACTATGACAGAGTCATAACAGTAATTGTTGTTGAGAGATTTGAGTGTGTGCATGATCTGATGGACCCTGGCACCTGACAGACAGTTAACTGTGACCTTTTCCTTGTCCAGCCTGGTGAGGGGGACTCTGTGTGTCTCACTATGGAGTCACTTGTGACTAAGACATTTGGTTTTGATGTGTTTTGCCTTAGGGGCGTATTGGCTGAGACATTGTTGTGTGTATTTTTATTTATAATGGATTGAGTTGGGTCTACAGTGTGTGCAGTAGGTTTGCACTTGTGAGGTCTTTGATCTTTTCTAGTGAGAACCTTCAAGTATGTGGGTTTATGTGTTGCAAGCTTGTTATACGCAAAAGGTGAAGCGTGTGTGTTGGCAACATGTTTGATATCTGGCTTGTTGTTATGTGAGAGGATTGATTCCAAATTCACAGTATACATACAGCTCTCACATGTTGTATTAGTTTATTTTAGCAGTAAGTGGTTGTCAGCAGACATGAGGCAATTGCTGCATTGCCTCAGGATGTCCATGTCAATCAGACTGACTGCAGAAATGGTGGGAAACTGTCCATCCATTTTGGAAGGTATAAGCTGTAGCATCTAGTTGGGAGTTGGCTAGATGAGCAAGGTTTTGGTGCAAGACTAGCAAAAAGTGTCTATGCTGTGGAGGGCTAGGGGTAGAAAAAGGTGCCAGTGCTTCACAATGCACAAGTGATTTGCTCACATGGCAGCAGTGCAAGCTCTGAGCAGCTCCAGTAAACCGAGTGCAAACCTGACCAAATACAATGCTGGAATACAAGTGAAGTTAAATTATTTTAAACAAAGTAACCAAAGGGAAAGACCAAGCCTTATTCCAGCAATCCCCAACTCAGATGAGTCCATGGCTGCACCTCTTTTCCACAAGGGTGCAAGGGGCCTTTCTTAATGTAAGAGGGCTGGTTGTAGTGCTCATATGATACCAAACAGTCTAGATTCATCAAGCCTGAATTAAACCTATGCTATGAAATGCAGAAGTACTAGAAATTCAATGTGCACAAAACCGCAATCAGAACAGCAGAAGAAACAGCTTAAATAAAACAGCATTTTAGCAGAATACTCCCACAAGAGGACAGACAACAAACTGTCTTAGTGTGAAAAAAGTGCTCTGCAACCCAAGTGCTTAAACCGGAACTAAGACACTTTGAGAATAACAGACACAATAAGCCTTCAACCAGCAATTCCCAGCTTGGAAGGGTGTAGGCTATCCTCTCCTGCCACAAGTGTCTATACCACAAACTGTCCCAATGTAAAATAACTGGTTTGGAGACCAAGTACTTAAACCATAATACAGACAGTTAGAACAACAGCCATAATAACCATTCAACTAGCAATTCCCATCTCGGAATGGCAGAGGCTACCATCTTTTCCCACAAGAGTGTAGACTACAAACCTTGTTAATGTAAGACAACTAAACTGAAGCCCAAGTGCTTAAACCAAATGTAAGAGGTTTTGAATAACAGTTACAGTTTAATGTAATACAAGACAGATGACAGTGACATGTCTTTTAATCTACCCACATACATCATGTCATGGTTAGTAGGCCCTGTGTTATCTTGACGAGAAAGCCCTCTGGTCTCTCCAGCTGCTGTATGTCTGGTGAGGTTCATGCAAAAGGGAACATTATACTGTATTATTGTTCTGATGAGTCTGATTATAGTACTGTCATACAATCCTGAGATCTGAATGTGATGGCATGTCTTATGATCTGCACCATATGTATGTACTGGAAAACATTAAAGAGAAAAGTTAGAAAGTAATGGCACACATTGCAGTTTCTGACTTCACGACACTCACAAGATAATATGCTAGAAAGTACTGACATGATGATGCTATCCACTGTATAACTTGGAAAGTAGGCACTAAGAAAAGAAATAGGGAAGACAGGAAAATGGTTAAATGGGGAGCAAGTAGGAGAAGAACAAAGTGAAAGGAAGGCAGGAATGTGCAGGAAGGATATAGGAAAGAACCATAGCTATCCATTTCTTCAAGAATAAAACATTAACATATATACACAAGTTTTTCTGAATTTGGACTGTCACCTCCAAAGTGACCAGAATACAATCTGTTGTTTGGAATTGGACTGAATCATGTGTGTCATGAAGACACATGTGTGGAATGAGCTATGTATGGGGCAGTTTTTTTTCCTTTTTTTTTTTTTTTTTTTTTTTTTTTTGAGAGAAAGAGAGGAATGTTGGGGAAAGGATGCAAGAATGTCTGGTTGAGGTAAGTTGGGCAGGTGAGGAAGCAGTTGCTGACAGACATGACAAACAAAACAAGAGATAGGGATGGTGAAGGATACATGAGGTGGGTGAATACCATGGTTGGGGAGAGAGTAAGAAATTCTGGTCTCATGCATTTTGAGGCAGTTGACAGTGTGAGTCTAGTCTTCACCCAGTGGACTGTCATCACTGTCACCTCACTGCAATGCTGGCTGCAGTGCCCAATGTCTCTACCTTCTATGGGTGATCTCTGTGAGGATGGATGTGCTCCATCAGGTGTAGGCGTGCACCCACAGTGTGGCACACAATCCTGCGCACCATCCCTGGCAGTTTGACATGGGTGATAAACTCACCACCTCTGCCAATGCTCCCAGAGGGAGCCAAAGGCCTATTCTCTGAGGCAGAGCTACCTGAGGGTCTGGGTAGTGCAGGGGCAGCAGAATGGGTGCTACCAGCTTCTGCACTAGATGTGCTGAGTAGCGGTGCTGTAGCCGGTGGAGTGGGAGCAGATGGATCCTGTGGGACAATCTTACCCTGCTGTGCTGTTGGAAAAACAAAAAATAAAAAAATGAAAAAAAAGAGAGAAAAGGTTTTGGGTGAGAGAAAAAAAGAACATTAGTAACATTATATATGACATACAAAAAACTGATACAATTATTTGACTCTGTTCTGTTACCTTTACTTTTAACACTACGCACTCCTAACAAGTTTCTTCCTTACTTTTAAGGCTACCCAGTTTATAACAGAGGCACGCTATAGTACAGCGTATTGCCACAATCCTTGCTGTGTGCATATGCTGGACATATGCATGTTCCCATTATACTGATTACAGTTTACAGAAGGTCATTTGTGCCACTGGTATTGAGGTATGAAATCACATTCCAATAATGATGAAAACCTAACAGTATTGTACATTTGAGAAGTGTGTTTTTGAACCCGCAGCCAATGACTACTGTCAAACACTGTACTGTTCTTTTGTCCTACAGACTACTGCAGGCATACTTCAATTTACAGTTTAGAGATGCGTGCTTACTGTTACTTGTGAATATGGCACCATTATTTTGTGCTACAGACTAAGGCATGCATAGTTTCTTTTACAGTTGGGATATGCATGCTCATTTTGATACAGCTATTAAATACCAACTAAGCAGTCCTTAACTTTTATTATTATTATTATTATTATTATTATTATTATTATTATTATTATTATTAAAATATTATTTATTGTTCTGAAGCATACATACCACATGCTTCTTGCATCCTTGCTAAACGCATAGCATGGGACCTGGGCTCTGCAGCAGCTGTGGAAAAAAACAGAACAGAACACTGTTATGAATACCAGTATTGACTATATTCAGCATTTAACTTTTACAATTAGTCACTGAAATTGATGCTTGCACATCTGTGGGTTGCCCCGTATGAAATTCTCTGATCCAAATGTTGAGGGCATTGTGCTTTCTCTTTCTGAGGTCACTAAAGTGATGTCTGTATTGCTCATCAGTGCGGTGCATACCTGTAGCATTCATTAAAGCACTGGCAACACTATTCCAAGCTTCAAATTTATATTCTGAGCCAGAATAGTCCCGCTGCAGCAATCAGGGCCCATGCTCCTTAACTAGGAGTCCAACAAAAACTTTGGATTCTTGGACACCCCAGTGCTGCACCCTAAAGTGCGCACCCTCTCCATCAACTCCTGACATGCCTGTCCCATTTCAAGCTCAATGTATAATGAGCATTTCTCACCAACTGCAGTTTATATGTTGATGTTTTCCTGCCTATTGCATGTCTCGCTCTTACTGACAGTGTGCACATTTGAAAATGTTGTGCACCACTTACCATCATGCAAACACAGTAGACAAGGGTGTGCACTAACAGGCACCGTGTTTGCTAGTTGGTAAGCAGTGCTCAACAGTGGTGAATGATGCAATTTGTACATTATTAGGTATATGGATACTTGTGTGAATGTGCTAGTCAAATATACCGTGTATACAGTTCTCCTACAATTACAGCTATTACCACAAGAAAGTTGAGGAAACAGTTCTGTATGTTGCACTTCATTGCTATAATATGCAGTCTCACAACAGTAAAACAAAACCTGCACACCCTGTACTAGAACCCCTGATGATCTGCATCCATACCTACATGTAATACCTGCTGCCATGGGATTAGTGAGATGATATCTGCTATCTTAGTAGTTATTGTAAGATTCTCACTGTTAATCTTAGCACAACGCCACTTATTGTGTTTGAGCAATGCAAAATATTATTAATTGAAATCATCTGGTTTATATGTGTGGCTGCATGGGTCCTGTCTACAGCCTGGGTGGTTCAGTCCTCCAGTATGTGCATTGCTGCACTTCACACAAACCCGGTGAGCACAGCTAAACATGTCCCCCACCCCCCATTAGTTTAGTGTTTGACCACATTTCTTGCACTAAAAGGTTAAGATCTACATTCAGTGTGCAGGTTTCTCAGTCAGCAACACTGGTGCTAGCCGTGAAACCTTTCTTATCTAAATAAAATCTGCCAAACTATTAGGCATTACAACTGACAACAAACTCACCTTTGAAACACACATTCTCAACACAATAAAGAAAACACACTTTAAACTTGGCAAACTTTATCGTCATAAACTTTACATGGACAAAAACACCAAAACAAAACTGGCAAGTACCTTACTCATCCCTGCTCTCCATTATAGTATCGTCATCTTTACTAACCTTCACTCATCCCTCAGCAATAAACTTCAGTCTTGTTATTATAAAATAGCTAAATTCGCCTCGGGAAAGCCTAACCGCTCACACCACTACCAAGCAATCTCTGAACTCAACTGGTTGGATTTCCCAAGCTATCTTTGCTATACCCAACTAATGCTAGGCCATAAACTAATTTATAAACCATATAACTGCCCAGCACTCTCATCAGTATTCCTTCACGTACCCTAAGATCCTCAGCAAATTGCTACTAAGTGCAACCAAGCCCAACAAGAGAGCTGGACAATGCTTGTTCTCCCATAACATTGCAAAAAAATTAAACTCCTTACCCTCCCATATTACCCACATAGACTGTATAAAGAAATATAAAGTAGCATTAAAAACTTACTTCCTACATAACCTCAAATGCCAATGCAAATCAAACAAACCACCATAAAACCTTCACTACTTATTTCTGACCCAGTTCCATAGTTCAAAATAACATTTACCCTGACAGCAACACAGCTGTATTACCACTAAAACTGTTTGGCAAGAACTGCCATATTTTTGCGTGCAATGCCAAAAAGAAACAACTCAAGCTTTGTACTTTACTAACAACTCTTATCTAAGTTTCTATAAGGTCTGATACATACTGATAAGTTTTATCTTGTCTGTGTATTCTACTTTTATTTATTTTTTAAATTTTTGCATATTTCAGCTTAAGATATCACTCAACAGGCTTACCTACCCAGCAATGCAAACGTGCTCCTCAACCTCAAAAAGGCAAAATTAATGCAATTTATTCCCAAAGTCTCTCAAAATAAAAACCCAAATTCTACATCCTGTCATCTGACAACACAAACAATTGAATGTATACCACAACCACAAATCAAGCTACTCAGAGTATTACTTGAGGGCAAACTTAAATACAACCAACACCTGCTCCAGGCCATCAAAAAGACCCACTGAAAACTAGGATCACCATACAGAACAAAACATTTTCTCACAGAGTCTGGAAGAAATTCCATATGCACTGCCTACCTACGTCCATCCCTTCTGTATGCATCCCCCATCTTTACAAATCTCAATATTACCCTTAAAACTAAGCTTCATACATGTTATAATAAAATAGCCAAATTTGCAGCAAATATTCCACTAAAACCCCATTACTACATAGCCCTTAGAGATTCGTGCTAGTTTGTGAACTCCACCACCACCGTACATATTCACAACTCAAGATTACCCACAACTTAATTCACTTTCCTAAAAAATGTACATTATTTAAAAATGTGTTCCACCCATACTGCAGTTCTAGACTCCTGTGGTCAAGTTACAAATCTCTCCTCTCCACATCCAAAACATGCAACTCAGCTGGGGATTCTCTCTACTCAAACCTAGTCACTAAAAATTGGAATTCTATCCTGCTGCAAATAAAACAGACAAGAAGCATACCTTCATGTTGCTACTAAATCAATATTTAAGCAAAAATTAGCTCTGCTACTGCTCAGCTCCTGTCTAGAATACGTTTTTGTCCATGCCTGCTACCACTTTTACAAATGCTTGTTTTTTTTTCCATTTTCCCCTTTTCCTCCATCAGGCCAGAAGGATAGTCAATAAACCTCAAGGAGTAATTTTGTTTACATAAAATATATCAATCGCAGGTTCTAAGTGACAAGGCTGAATCTTTTCTACTCTCTAATTAGATAAACTACTATCTCACTACCTCCTATGTCACAGTTTCATCACTCTCTCTCGGTCTCTCTCTCTCTCTCTGTCTCTCTCTTCATCTGTCCAAAACTAATACTCCTTATAACAGTCGAAATAGCCCCAATCTTTCTCACATTCCCAATTACTTCTCAATCTTAAATGTGACAATATTTTCATAGTTACTCTACTATTAGCATATTGTGCTATATTTCATTATCAACCACATTCCCCTGTTCTAATATTTCCATAGTCAAGCTGTCTCCTCAAAGTTTCATAGGTTCATAGGAGATTACTGTGCTAACAGCTTAAGAGTCCATACAAGCCTAGCCGTTATTACCCAAATTTTACCTGGTTTTCAATCCCTAAGGGTTAGAGGATGGCTTAGGTTTGTGCCTATGACTTTGATGTATTTTACAGACTGCCCCTTTTCATAAGTGACATGGGTACCACACCAGCAGTGAATTTATGATCCTCCCATCCATTGATCCAAATTGTGTTTGAAGAGGGTCAGGGAAGGGCTCTGCTTTACATGGATAGGAAACCTGTTACAGAGAAAAGGCAATCTCTGAGACACATATCTGTCTTTCCGTCATGTTTTGTTCATGTCACAGGCTAGGTTTAGATCCCTAGATTGGGTGACCCTCACATAGTTTGTCTTGTGAAAGTGTAACAGTGGCATCAGGGCTGGATTTGTGAGTGCTTTATAGGTTAGGCATAGATCAGCCCTTAATAGTTGGTAGGAGGCCGAGTAAAGGGATATTCTTTCATTATTTTAATTGCTAGAAATCTCAGATAATATTACAGCATGTTTTGCAGTGTTCTATCTCTCTTTGCTATATACAAGCCTCTGTCTATTTCTAATGAATATCTACACTGTATATACCTATACATGCTATATACATGCTCTGTTTCTAAATGATGTTTATATAAGCTATTGTAAAGCTTCTTCTATCATTCATGTGCACTTATCAATTTTATATGCCTTCTGATATCATTTAACTGTATCTTATGTACATGTCAAAATGAGTGTTAAATGTGGAGCTTTTATTACTGGACCTCCAATGACAAGGGGTTTTGCCCCAGCTGAACTTTCCTGGAAAACAAAGATAAATAAATAATAAATAGTAGTATTTAATGTTACATTTCTAAAAATACTAAATGAAGCTATAGCCAACAAGACCAAAATAATTAAATCAAATGCAACTCCTTGGCTAACAAAGGAAATCAAAACACTCATGAAAAACAGGGATAAAGGATGAAAAAATGGGAAAAAAGTCCATTACTGATGACATCAAACAAAAATACAAGTTATAAGTATTACTAAAACCAAAATCCAGTATGACAAAAAATACACTAAATAGAATTACAAACAACAATCAGAACAACCCTAAAATAGTCTGATCCACCATCAACAAACTCTTACATCCATATTACAAACAAGTCAGAACAATCCTAAAATATTCTGGTCCACCATCCACAAACTCTTACATCCCACACAACCCAACCTAGCCCTGAAGCAGAGGCACCAAGAAAGTCCATTGCTAACCAGTTTAACACACACTTTGTGATTTTATTGCCTCTCTCTTAAACCCATAATCTACTACAATTAGTATAACATCTCCAGACCTCAAGCTCTCAAACTTCAACTAACCCCAACATCTACTATCAGAAAAGTACTTAAAACTTTGAAACCCAGCACTCTTTCCCCAGACAACGTACCAGCTAAATATATCTTAATAGTTGCATACCCTGTTTCCATCTCAATAAACCAGTCTATCATGCAAATCTATGGTCTCACTCTGTAGAAAAAAACATGCATACATCCCCCCACATAAGAGGTGACCTGAGTCTGGCATACAGCGCATCCTCTGACCTAATACAGATTGATTTACTGCACATTAGCAAGCCAAATGCCATTAGAAATACTTAGTCTGGGGATCTAAGCATCTTCTGCAACATTGATAGGGTGGTTTGGAGGAACAGGTATATCCTGCAGAGGATACTGCTGCTGTAGAACAGACTCCCGAAGCGCATAAAACAAACTTCATATCTGTCAATTTTCAAGGATAACATAGGTCTATGGATGGGAAACAGGCAGTTTACCTCAGTACTGACACCGGGGTCTCTATCAAATAATCACACACATTATTGAAGATGATACGATCAAACCCATATTATCAACAATGCAATCTATCAAAAAAACAACACAAACACAGCACCCACACATGCCACAAAAACTGCTACACCCCTGCTAATTATATATGCCAACTCTAAGATTGCACCACAGTGAGGAAAAAGGCAAATTTCCTGCTCTCTACAGTAACGTGATTTCAGTCAGAACAGTTCAATGGACTGCATTGCCAATGATCTGGGTTTGACCACATCATGTTAGACAATGTGTATGTTTGATAAGTTGATAGGGTCCCTGCCCCCTATACCACTAATGCACAGAGATAGATCCTAAATGTTTTATCCACTGCATGGTTCCCCTCAGATTATCTATGGTATCCATCCATCCGTCCATCCACAGCCCCTTTTCACATTTTTGTACATGGGTTGAGGTATCACTTTAACAGTGAAGATCACCTAGAGCCAAGTTTCACACTGCCAGGTGGCTAGTCCTGTCACAGCTGTTCTTGCATACACACTCTTCTATACATACATACATACATATACACACGCACACACACACACACACCGTTGGCCAATTTAGAGTGTGCGGTCCACCCACTACATGTCCTTGGAATGTGGGAGTAAAACAGAGCACCCAGAGGAAATTCACACAGACACAGGGAGAACATGCAAACTCCACACAGAAGGCATCCCAGCTAAGAATTGAACTGGAGAACCTCTTGCTGTGAAGGTATGATCCTAGTTATTCTCATTAGGGATAATATATAATAGAGTTTTTCAAAAAAAATGTTTTTCTGTAATCATTTTGCATAGGTTTCTAAAATGTGAGGTTTGGTGAGTTGTGTACGTATGCAAAAAATTAGAAGTGCCTGACTTCATTAAGTGACAGCTCACGGCATGTAAAATATCACAGTTTCCACTACCGCTAATTGCAGTCCAGTGTTGTATTTATCTACCGCCAGTCAGATTTACTTAAGCTTCCATAACCTCCTGAAACCTACTTTACGTATTTAAATCCTTGTGTATTACTTAGTTCGATTTTCATTGTTCAAAATTCTATGCTCTTTCCTGTTTACACTGCAGAGTGAAACATTGTATTTAGTTACTTTTTGATGATTTATCAGTTCATATAGTTTCTGCACGTGTGGCTGACAGTGTTAATGTTAATTGATCGAGCCCAGTCCTCCTAATGGTGAACCATGAGCTCAGCGAGAAAGTCAACCAGAGCTGCTACTGATGTCTGGCTTGTTAGCCAGCAGTTACCTGCCTTTAATATGTCAGCTTGCTCAAATCAGCTTCCAACCAACAGTCACATTTTACGCAGACTGTTCTATGATCTTAAAACCAACAAGTTAACTCTTTCAGCGAGTTGTTCAAATGCTGGTGATGAAGTTCTGCAGTTACGGCAGTTATCTAGCATACCTACAACGCAGAAGCCGAATGCAGTGGCAAAACTCAAACGTCTGTATGAGAAGCATTCTAAACCAGATGGCTCAAGTTGCTTTGCGAAAGCTCAAAGGATACCTTTAGTATTTGAGCCAAGATCTCATAGCACTATCATTGTTCTCAGCTCAAGTGTGGAACAATGAGAAACAGCACATTATTTAAGCCTTGAAAAAGCCACCCAGTAAGGAAGATCTAAGAAGAGTCAATGCAAAAGCTGTTGCTAGTTTCCAGGGCATGACCTTATCAGACTTTGCAACAGAACGATCAATGAATCTGTTCACTGCTGTTAACATAAACCCGTCTTTCCTAACAGCTGATCCTGCAGCACGGAGTAACATGCCTGACTTTATCATTGCAAAACAAACGGTTACAGCTTTGCGAGTTAACGACTGTGCCGAACGAGCAGTCAAATTAGAGAGTGACTTCTGTCAAGTGCCGACTCACAACAAGGAACAGAGAAAGCTGGTATATCAGATCGCCGAACACCATCGACAGAAAGTCACAGAACCACTAAAAAGACACTATAGAACTATAAATGAACTGATGTAAACTTGAGCTTACTACCTACGAATGTTGTTAATGTTTACTAGGCTTATTTTTTCCTAAACTGTTTGACATTTGTGTAGCTCAGAATTACATAAGACATTTCAGATGCAGGATGAAACTGATATTGGCCGTTTGTGTACTGATATGTGAATATATTTCATTTCTATCGGTGCAATTTGGAAAAAAAATGTAAAAATCTCAGAATTAAAGTGCACTGAGCTATCACTTAGAATTTAAGGCTTTAAATTTTACATGGATCTTTGTCCTACCAATCCTCATAAAATCAGGGGTTATAGGAACAGAAAATCAAAACCTAATTTTTTTGCATATATACATAAAGCACCCTAATATATAATTATCGACCATGGGATAGAAAAGGCCAATCTCTAACCAAATAGAATAGAATTCACAAAAAGAAAAACTGTCTAGGCTTAAAATGGCCAACAAGGGCAGCTAGCGTAGAACTTACCTATGAAGCTGTAAGGGTGGCAATTCCATTGATCTGTTCAATTACAGGCCCATAGTCTTCCTATCTCCTCTGTCTAAAACACAAAGTGTAAATTTCAGCTTCTTACCTACAGCACTGAAAGCTCACAAATTTCCCCTATGCACTATGGTTTCCATCCATATCACAGCACTGCCACTGCAATACTAAGCTTTGTTACAGCAGTAAATCAAAACAGAAACAACAATAATCTTGTCTCTTCCAATGTCCTTTATCTGTCCAATGCCATTGACATGGAGTCACATCAAACTTACTATGCACAATGTCTTCTCCAGGCTGTGATATACCGTCACTATCCTGGTTTACTGGTTACCAATCAAACAGACAACAAGCTGTTAAGTGACAACACATATCATCATTTGTCACAGTTCTTGTAAATTGCAGCTGAAGCAATAGCATACCCAGTCACCATACTCATAAACAGATCAATATCAGAAAACACAGTCCCTTCCATCTGGAAAATCTCTCACATCATTCCACTACACAAGTCTGGAAATTCCACCAAATTCAACAACTACTGCCCTATAGCTATGCTGCCTGCCTTATCCAAAATATTAGAGAGAGTAATTAATACACATCCAACTCATGGAATTCCTGCACACACACAAGCTCCTATTACACACTCAACACGGCTTTCAACCCCAACACAGCACAACAGCAGTCCTCATGGCTTTTGCGAATATGGTTAATAGTCATAGAAATAATGGCCAGTATGTATCAACCATATTTTTAGATTTATCTAAAGCCTTTGACATGGTGGATCACAATAAACTCATTGAGGTCCTTTCCACATTTAACCTCAGCAGCAAATCTCTTTCCTGGTTCCAAAGCTGCCTTTTAGGACAACAGCAGGCTGTCCTGTGGCAACAACAACTTTCCTCACTCCTCCCAGTCTCTATAGGTATCCCACAAGGTTCCATCCTTGGCCCCCTACTTTTCTCTCTCTTCAGCAACAACCTCCATACTGCTACATTTGATGCATCAGTAATACAATACGCAGACAATTCAACTCTAATATGTTCAGCCTCCTCCCTGCAAGACTTGCATACCATTACTCAAGATTCCTTTCTATCTGTGGAAAATTGGCTCATTGATTCCCAACTTATACTAAGCCCCAACAAAACTAAACTATTTCTCTTCTACCCAACCAGAACTCCCACTCCTCCCAGTCCTTTATGATCCAGTCCAGAAACCAAACTGCCGTCCTCCCAACCACACATACCAAACTGTCAGGATTCGAAATTGACAATAATCTAAAATTTGACATCCACATCACTCTAGTCATAAAAAAGGTCCACAAAAAACTAGGTCTACTATATAGGAATAAGTAATTTTTAACTGTCAGTTCTAAAGATACTATTGTCCGTACACACGTCCTCTCAACCCTCCTATTATGCTTCTCCTGTACTAACCAACCTACGCAAAGCTAACCTTTCCAAATTAAATACTTGTTACAATAAAATAGCTAAACTTGCAATAGACGCCCCTTATAAAACTCACCACTGCATATCACTAAAACAACTTAACTGGTTAGAACTTCCCCAGCTGCTTCACTTCAACCAACTTACATTTGCCTTTAAGCTTCTACAAAAAACCTGATAATACCCCAGTTCTCCAAAATCTTTTAACACAATACACCTCCCCTAGATCCCTTCTCTCAAATAGAAAACACCTCCTGAATATCACAAAAGCCAATAACTCAGCTGGGGAATCATTCTTCTTCCATTATACTTCTAAAACTTGGAGCAACCTCCCAACTACTATAAACAATAGTAACTCCATTGCACAGTTTAAAATCCTACTAAAATCACATTTAACAGACATGTGGTTTTGCCGTTGTAATCATCCTGGCTAATCTCATTCTCAACACTACTAATACAATACTACTAATCTGCTTCAGCATCCACAGCCTACTCAGTTAGTGTCAACTATTGCACCTACACAGAAACATTCATACATTAAATTAACTCCTACTCTCTTCAGCTCCTTGAACCGTGATGAATTAAGCATGACTCACAATTACTCACCTCTAAACAATAGTCTGTTACTAGCATATACAATAATATGTTTCTGGCATTTCCAGCAGTATCTTTCTAGCATAGACAATAGTATGTTTCCGACATTTAGCTCTGTACATAATTAAAGTGAATGCTCCAAGTATGTTATTTACTACTTTTTTATGTATGCTCCAAGTATTTTATTTACTATTTTTCTATGTATCACACAATGTATATATTCTTACCTTGCATAACAAATTTACTTGCTCTATTGTAATTGAACAATTATTATTGCCTGTATATAAATGTGCTCGTCTTTATTACTTTATTGTATAAACCTAAACCTTCTTATTGTATTATGTTTTAGTTACTACTTATACGTGTAGCTTTTCTCCCCTGGCCTCCACTGAAAAAAGACTTGTGTTCAGTCAGACTTTCCCAGTAAACAAATGTTAAATAAATAAATAAAAAATAAATAGTTGTGGAAGTCCCTCAAGGCTCTATACTAGGTCCCTTACTTTATAATATATTCATTAATAACAACCTAGTTTAGCAACCAAACAAGCAACCCTTAACCAAACTGCAGATGGTTCCAGAATCATCTGCTGTGCCAAAAACATGCTAAACTACAACAGTGCACCCAAGAAGCTATCTCACAGACTGGGACTGGATAACTGACTCACACCTCCTTCTAAATTCTCCAAAATCCAAACTTATTTATTTATTTGTTTATTTATTTCAGTTTGATAACCGGCGAAGTCCAGTGGGTCAAGAAGAACCCATTTTCAGTGGAGGCCCGAGGAGAAAACTTCCAGTAACAATGAGAATTACAATATAAGTAAAAAAAATATTTAACAGTAATAATTAAAACATGCATATTAAGCAGAGCATGTAAGACATGATGATGGTAAAATTAACAAAGTAGGAAAAAAACCACAAGCATTAGTATATACAGTATCTGTAGCAATTGTAGATAAATATTCAGTACGCAAATATACATTCTGTAAGAGAAGTAAAACTTGGTAAGAATGTACAGATGCAGGCATTGTGTGTCAATGAAATGATGGGGGTTCAGAAAGCAGTATTAGAGATGACATTCGGGCATAGGATGTTGTCCCATGCTGGGGTTAGTAAGTTAGTTACATAAAAAGACAATGCTGTTGGTATAGGTTGGCAGTAGTGTTGGTAAACAAATAACTTGTAAGGAAATACTACAAGCACACAGGGAATTCCACAGGTGAGTAATTTCAAGACAACAGTAAGTGTGTTTACATGGAAGTAGCAGGTAAGTGAGATGAGGATAGGAGGCAGTCCTTAAGGTGAGCCATTTCTAGATATGAGTAAGAGTATTTACATGGAAGTAAAATAGCACAGAATGAGGTGAGGGTAGAAGTGCAGTCCTGCAGGTAATAACATGAGGGTAGAAATGCAGTTTAGTAGTGGTTGTAAAGTTGTGTAAGACAGGAGAAAGGTCAGATGGTGGTATTAGGCAGATTTCAGGAGTTGAAAAGGGAATGTCAAAGGGAGAGGCTAAAGGGTTCAAGTAGAGAAGCAACAAGGACAAGTCCATTTAGATGACAGGTAGGAGTGTAGGAGGGATTTGAAATTGGGGAGGTGTGGAGTAGTTTGTAGGGGGGAGGGGAGTGAGTTCCAAAGTTTGGTTAGAGAGTATAAAAGCAGAAAGTGGCCTAAGGATCGGGAAGGTTTGTGGACTTGTAGGAGGTTTTGGTTTTCAGATCGTAATAGATGGTTTGGAATATAGGGGGTTAAGCTGGTGGAGAGAGCAGGGCAGCTGGATGGCCTGAAGATAAATTTGTGGGCAACTGCCTGATGAAAAAAAAATCATTCATAAAATAATACTAAGATAGAAATTGTAACCCATGCCAAGCTCTTTGGAGTCACCATTGATTAAAACCCAAAATTAGTCCACCTCATAAAACATGCTGTAAAGAAAATCTATCAAAAATTGTGAGCCCTCTGTAGACCCAAACCATTTCTAACAGAGCAGGCTAAGAAACTCATTGCTGCTTCTCTTGTCATCTCTACTTTACTATAAGCAACCCCATAATCATCAATTTATCATCCAATCAACTCTTTGCTTGACTTGTGCTATAAAACATTTAGGCCAATGATCAGTACAGGACAAATCATTGCCTTGCACTAATGCAACTTCAGTGGCTGGAATGAAGGCATAATTTAACCTGCTCATGGCTTGTCATAACACATGAGCTCCTGTATGCCCTAGACAAATGCTGAAGTCAAAACAATATTCTCCAACTCTACACTCTCAAAGTACCACTACTCTCTTTTGACAAGACATTACTAATTTTAACTAAATGAAACAATGGTGCTGGAGACTCCCGGTAGTCTTCCTCTCTAAAACCCAGAATTCCATGCCTCTCTCTCTTAGAATGTTAGAAAACAATAAGTCTTTCAAGCTGCACTTAAAAGATCCCCTAAAATATAATTGACCATGCTCTTGCAGCTCTCCTGGGATATAACCTAAATGCTGGCTCTCTCAACCTCCTTTCCTGGGCTTTTCTATTGTCTGTGAAGCCTCTCTGCTCACTAAATGGCTCTTACACTCCTCCTGGTATAAGCTTTTGTAACAAATTGCATTTTATGTCAGTCGTAAAAAATCAGTTTTTATTTTCTTGTCTGTAGATGTAACACTTTATGGCATTTTTATTCTGCTGTTTGCTATTTCCATATCAAGTGTCAAAAATCTTTATCAAACTCTGATTAACTTATATTGACTTAAAATGCATTTATGCTTATTGTCTAAAAATGTATTAGCTATTGTCTCCCCAGCTGCACCATCCTAGTAAACAAATAAACAAACAAGTAAATGCATAAATAAATAAATAAATAAATGTGTAACAATTTTCACTTTGCCTTGTTAGCGTAAGATCACATGATGACCATGAAATTTCTTTTTTTTTAGGGTCCTACTGGTTTGCCTGGGTTAAAAGGGGATCCTGGAAATAAAGGTGAAAAGGTAAGTCATCGACAATTAAAAGCTGCTGATGAAGCTTAAGGTATGAAATCAAAAGCTCTTGTGTGGACGTTCCAGATGTCATGCAACTTCAGGACATAGAGATGGCCTCAGGAAATGAGTATTCCTTTCTTTTTGCCACTCCATTTCAAACTTTGCATAGTTTTAATTTGTACATATTTATTTAAAGTATGTTACCTTTATGCTGTTTGTTCTGCTTTTTTATTTTTAACAAACACAACCAAAACAAAATGTTAAGTACCTACTAGAACTTTGCACTTTGCTGGGATTAAAAAGATAATTGCATTACTTGAAATCTACTTTCATGTGACAGAACAGGAAGGATTTATAGACATGCTTTGGTTCATCCTAACATTGTATATCAACTGTTGCCATTTGATATCAGGGGCTGTGAGGATTAGGCACAGGAAGTGAAGGTCTAATTGTAGCGATCTGCATTCTGATTTAGCTGTTACAACTAAGTGAAAATGCTAGTATTGATCACTTAGTATTATGTATGTTCCTTGGATATTGAGGGGTCAAATGAAACTGTTAAGGAATTCCCACAAATCCACAAGGTAGCACATGCTGGCATCCTTCAGACAAGGGCTTTGCTATGCTTAAGGTGAGAAATGGATCACAATGGATTTGTCTGGCGATCATAGTCCCTGCATTGATATCCCCTTATACTTACAGTCCTTATCACTCTCTAAGGTGCTGTGACATGTAGGATTTGAACATGTGGACTGATAACTTGATGACTGTGGGAGTAATCTATATTTCAGTCAATTCAGTGTAAGCTTCATTGTTGTTATGAAAAGTATCTGTACTCAGCGAGGTGAGCCCAGAGTGGGAGCACTCAGAATATGTATTGTGAAAGTAAAACGGTGATATTAGTCGGAAGATGTAGGTGTGTGCACATCTTAGTATGTGGGTATTGGGCTCTATTTCAGAAGATCAGCTATTCAGAAAGTTAAACTTCATATAATTGGGACCATATGATCAACTTTCTGAAAAGGCGAACGGCACAAAGCAAAATAAAATCTACATATTTGCAGGGCTGTTTTCAAATTATCACCAGTGGTAAAACAGGCACTGCTGACAGGCCTTTAACATACACACACACACCCACCCACACACACACACACACACACACACACACACACACACACACACACACACACACACATGCACATATTGCATTTTCAATATGTATCCTATGCATGCATCCTTGTGTTTGCTGCAGTATACAGATATGACAAGGGCAGCTGCTCTGTGCTGAAGACAGGTGTAATTGCACTGATGGCGTATACACCTTTATATCAAGAACTTTGGCACATACTAATATCGATACTTGTCACTATACCAAAATGCGTAACTGCTAGGCCTTGGGTTACGGGAATATTCTCTTACCATGACTTTAGAGTTAGTATATTTAGACTTGCAGAGGTGTGTGCATAGGTGGGATGGGGAGGCTGGGTTGCTAACTACAAAAGCACTTTCTGTGTTTTTATATCTATGTTTCTTTAACACTTTTAAATTTTTTCATTATTGCTAGGTGCAGAGTGTCTGATCATTACGTACTGACATAAATCTGCTCAAGACAATAGGTTACGGGCTGTCAGACATTGCATCTGATACCGCCATGAAGCATTTTCTAACTGTCAGTAATAAAGTTACTGAAAACTGCCCAGATAGCTAGCTGTGCAGGTCTACCAGTTTAGTACAATGCACGTTGGCCGGACCAAGTTTAAGCTGACACTGTCTGTTGCTCACAATGTAGACTGTATATCAAAATCTGGATGCATTCTTACTGAGAAAGAGTGAAATTTGCATGTCTGCGTTTAGTGTATAAAACTGTTTTTTTACCTTGTATTCTTTCTCCTGGTTTAATTTCTCCAAGTGTTTTAGGTTTCTAATACTGTGATGGGAATGGGTACCATTCCTAAGTCAGGGTACAAATGCAGCTCATGAAATAAGAATTGTTTCAGTCTTTGATGTTAGCCAAGAGTGCTCTTCTCAGCACCCACAATGTGCCCAGAACTTCCTCCTTCTTCAGTTTGTATAGAGTTACATGCAGTCGTAGCATGTTTTAATATGATTGTAAATTATTTTTTGTTAGTCTTGTTGCTCCTACGTTTGGAACTGTCTGAGTATTTTGTTTCTACTTGCAAATCCTGGTATTTTATGACTTTGTGTCTCTCTGTTTACATAAGACACTGTAATCATTGAGTGTAGCAAGTTCAATGATCAGTGATACTTTTGGCTTTTTTCCTTAGGCTATTATGTCTGGTTTTCTGGCATCTACTCTTTGAATTGGGATCTCTGTCATAATGCTGACTGAACAAATTGTCGATGTCCAAACTATTGAACTGAAAGCATTGACAATGCAGAACACTGAGCAATAGGTGCTGCTGTTTGTTCAAGATCATGGTACAGCGGTACAGCGGCGAGTGCGGTTTTGCCCTCTACCTTCTGTAGTGCGATCTCAGATTTGGTATTTATAACTAGTGGGGGTGTGAGGGGTGGGACATAGCCCCCTAGATGGTTCTCCAGCAAAAAAAATTCTGTTTTATTTATGGATTTTGTTTTGGATTTCAGTGTTGTACAGCTTCAGTGTTTTCAATGCGATATATTAGATGTTGACTATTTGTGCAGTGAACGTTATGACATAGATGCTTGAACTGCTAGTAATGGGTAATCCCATCATTCTGTATAATGCTTTATGGTTTATGTTTCCAATGCTATTCAGCTGTTTCCATACTGTAGTGTTCTCATAATCCCCAGCTCAGCAGTATTGCCAGATTATTGTGCCTTTCAGGCTACAAACATTTCTGACATGAGTGTAGCACAACCAGCAATGATATGTGCAATTGTTTCCAGTTCCATGTTACAGACCCTGCATTTATTTGTTTTTATTGCTTTTTAATGGACTTTGTAAACCAGTGTGTTCATTGTCCACTATCCTGGGGTGCCGTTATTAGCCATTCACCTTTTGGTTTCAGTTCACCTGTCCTTAACCACTCCTGTGTCAAATCTTGGTCAACCTGAGGTTGTTCCGGAATATCTCTATACTTGCCACTATATTTCTGACCTTCCAGTTTTCTTTCCTTCTCATCTGCTCCTTTTCCTTATATTATTTCTTTTGTTTTTGGAATTTTCATTTGCTGTCTGGTTTCTGTCTTCTTCTGGTTGGATTATCATTCTGCTTTATTCTTAAATGCTTTTGCTGATCTAAGCAAAGATGTCTTCTTAGACTTCTGCCAAGACTTTAAAAAACCTTTACTCTGTTTGGATCTGACGAGGTCATCAGGAAAGGATGCTGGCCCATGACTGCATATCGATATATGTAGTTAATTTTGAAGAGGCCCATACCTTCTTCAGAGAGAGAAACTTATATATATAATCTTGGTAAACACTGTTTTTATATATCAATTGACAAGTATAAAGTATTTTTCATGTGCTCATGTCCGATTGATTTAATACATTTTGGGGTTTGATAATTACACCAAAGCTGTAAGTTACAACAAGAAGAGCAAATTGATTTATGGCATTGACTTTATTCCTAGATGTCAAGGCAGTTTTCAGTATTAGCTTTAACCTTCTGAAGTATTCCTTACTAAGTATTATTCTTATTTGTTCATTTTATTTCCAACCCTTTGTCTATTCCGGTTTACAATCAAAATCTTGAAAATCAGTTGAGCATCCTGCTCCTCTTCAAACATGGTAGGAGCAACAGTCGGTATGTTGTTAGTCAAGTGAACGGCAGTTAAGAAAATCGTTAGCAGGGCAGAGAAATTCAGCATGTCTGTAAACGGTAACTGTTGACATTAAGATTGAAAATTGACTGTTGATGGTATGCGTCGATCATCTGACCTCATTAATATGCTTGAGGCGATGAAATGCATTGAGGATATCAATGTTCACAGTTTTGAATTCTGTGATTTTGATAGTAAATCGTCTCTTCTCAAATATTTATACACTCCCTCCTGCTCAGGTTCTGTATGCAGATTGTCTTTTTCAGAGAGAGCAAATGATTCATGTATGTGGTTTATCATCTTTGATGCTGCAGTCCAATGCCTTTACAACTATAGTGCAGTCCCACATTGTTTTAATTTGTATGCTAATAATCATATGATCAGTTATGTGTGTTGTGGATGGTGAAAACTGACAGTGTTGTGATGAATCCTGTTGAAGATGGAAATGCCACAGCCTTGTTCTGTAGGATAATGTCAGTATGCTAATAGAAAGAGGTATCTTTTGTATGTGGATATAGTAAGCTCCCAGCTTAACTTCAACCGCCTTCCTCACTTTAGCCAAGAAGAGAAAATAATACAAAATCTGTAGTCTCCTTTTGATGTTATGGTCTCAGCAGGCAGATATCTTTACAAACAAAAGAACACAGAAATTGATGTCTGATAAGAGTACTTCATCTGTCTAGCATGCCCACGTCCCACAGTATTGACTTTTAATCCTTGGGAAACAGTACAGCATGTGCACTGGCCTTTCCCAAGAATTACCTTATACCTATCCAGCTCACTGCTGAATTGCATTGTTTTGGTACATCCTAACACACTTTTGTGTCCTCTGTGATGTGTGCCCAGAAACAAATTCCATACTTTGACCAGCTGACTCTAAACTACCAGCACTCTCAGTACTCATACTCAGCTCTGTTATATTTTGCATTGTTTTGTTTTATTTTATTTTAGAGCCACTTGAGGTAGTTGAACCTGGCCTTAATGCA
Source organism: Protopterus annectens (assembly GCF_019279795.1). Taxonomy (NCBI): domain Eukaryota; kingdom Metazoa; phylum Chordata; order Ceratodontiformes; family Protopteridae; genus Protopterus; species Protopterus annectens. Next base: position 1,816,516,386 of record NC_056743.1, read on the forward strand.
CCCCTTAACATCTCCTCTCCTCTGTGGTGTACAGATTTACTGTTTTTCTTCCTGTCTCACCACGTTTGCAGCAAATTTCATACTATTTTTAATTATTTCCTTCTGTATTCACTCTCTCAAGCCCCTGTCTCTCAGTAAATGGTGTCCACAAATGAATAAAGTACTCTTGATATGTTGGGGTCTCACCAACTGCCTGCATAGTATAATATCAACTGTCTTTTCCCTCTCCACAGTCCATAACCATTCTTTAATATCTGTGGGATAGCTTAATGCTTAAAATGTTTACCTCAAAGGCAAGTTTGCAGGGTTCAGTCCTCACCAAGGGAAATTAGCTAGGCTTAAAATGGTCCACAAGGTCAGTTAGCTGTGTGCTTACCTATTAACCTAATGGCTTCTCACATTGCTTGTCTGTCATGAGGTTTTTATAAAATAATGAACCAGGAACCTTTCTTCAACCCTGCTGTGAATGCAGCATCCCTTTGTGTACTTATCTCTGAGAGTCAGGTTCCTGTAAGATTTTGTTTTGAACATTGTTTATGTTTCCTCATGTTTATGTATTCATTATTTTATTTGCCACACTTTGTCGACTAGATTAGTACATTTACAAGTAGACACCCATAAACACAGATAAAATGAAGAAGAAAATGTTCCCACCGAGGAGACTTCAGGTGAAAAAAGCAAACCTATATATTTACAAAGAAAAATAAAGATAGTTAGGTTTAGAAGACGTTATGTCATCTTACAGGATAAATAATGTGTGATGCGAATACATTACAGGTATATTAGAGAAAAAAAATGAAATTGCAATGTATCTGAAGTTTGCCAAGGGTATCCATTAGTGTAACTAGTGTAACTTTACAGAATGCACGTTTCAGACCATGCAGTGTGTTACAATTCTTGCATGAATGTCGATTCATCAGGCACAAGCTGTTGCTGTGACATAAAATAAATACAATGAGAGCAAGGACTGCTAACATTTTATGTGACATTTGTTGACTGGGATAGTCCAACTGAGCTAGAGCCCTTTTTCAATGGAAGCCTGGGGACAAAAGTTCCACAGAAGCAAACAAAAAAGGTTACAAAAACAGCATTAATGAGAACAATACTGACAAAAATAGAATGGAGTACTCAAATCGGTTACAAAAATGTAGCACGAGATGTAGATGCACACAAAAACAAAGCGGTAACAAAGATAGCATTCGAGAACAATACATAAATTATCGAACGAAGTACACATGTTGGTAAGATATATTTTTTCAAAGCCTAATTGCAGAAAATGCAAATTTGAGAAAGTTTAGACAACTGAGTTTTGTTTTATATTTAAAAAAAAGTTGCAGAATAAAAAGCTTCAGGCAGTCACATTTTTACTTTAAAATTAACCTATTACATTCCAATGGCAACATTTGGATTTCTAGTCAAGTTAATATTTCATGAACTAAATTCTCATAAAATGTATGTGGTAGTTACTTTGCTTCATGCTTTCTGGTAAAAATACTAAAAAATAGTTAAAATTAAATAATTTCTCTTATTTTTTTAGCCTCCCAGTTGAAATGGCAGCACTCAAAATGTAAAAAATTAAGTCTGAATACCCATTTTAAGAGCACATTTAGAAGCTCACTGTTCTCCTTTAAACTTCTTTTTCGCAGGGGGGCAAGCTCCCCCCACTCACTGGACTTATATATACCATCTCCCAGATCACCACCACTGAGAGAAAAGGGAAAATTCTGAAAAATGGCCATTTCTCACTTTTTATATGTAAGTCCATTTTTTGGCCATTCAGTCTCTATGTTTTGGCACTTACTCTATTAGGTTGCGACATTTCTAATGGTTGCCTATTTTTTCCCTCATCCAGTGGCCATGATGGTGCATTGTGTTCTTTCTGACATCTCAGCAATGAAAACATTTTTCATTTTTGTTTAATCTGACCTCCACCCTTGGTGGTGACTTGAACACTTGCATCATCTCAAGGGCTGCTATACCTCTTCAGTCTGTGCATGCATACACCACACTGTAACTGTTGCATAAACTGGGCAGGAACCCCCCCCCCCCCCGGGACGGGCATATCCTTCCTCCCTCTCTGCCTGCACTGTCGCAAAGCTACTAGTTGCACCTGGGTCATCTGGGTTGTAGTTAGGACTTTATCTTTCTTTCACACCAGTGCAGCCTTATGTACTTTCATTATTAATATCAAAAGCTGATGGTCTGCATCTGATATATTACCATTTAATTGATGATGCATTTCAGAAAAGGAAGAAATAGCATCTAGAAATTCAAGAAAACAATGCATCCACAGAAAAATATAAATAGGTGAATATCATAAAACGTGACTAAAAATATTTCTAATAGGAGTTAGGACTGATAAAACAGCAGCTAGCTTTCTGAAGAAAAAAAATCTAAGTCAGTCAGCAGGCTTGCTCGAATGGCTACAAAATATAATATTTGCATTCTGCAATGGCTAAAACTGTGCGGACATTATTTAGTAAACTGCTTAGCCAGTCAATGTCCCTATCTGCTGAAATACTTTGATGATATGCACATAAAGAGAAAAGTGATTCATTTTTATTAATCTTTGTAATCCTTATACTCTTTAGATATGGCTTCAGAGAAAAAGCATTTATATGTCAGTTCCATGTTGTTCTATTTGTCCTAGCATTTTAATTATTAATGCAGTTATTTATTATGGCTGTTTAGTTGTACTTTGTTGGTGTCACACTGCTTCTTTATATCTATGCATAGACTATGTCTATGCTTAATCTTATCTTCCTGAGTGAATAGACAGCACAAAAATTGTGGTAGGGATGTTCTGTTATACAGATTGTGTACACTTAGTATAGGCATTCATGAAGCTGACCCATGGAGGGATTAGAAAGCCCTTTGATCATCAAAGTTGTTTTTTTTTTAAGCTTTTTACTTGTAAGGGAATACAACAACTCTGAGTGTCATTTCCTTCAGTCGCACACCTACAACGTAGTTTTGCTGAAAGCTGAAATTCACTGAAAGTGACTTTGACATTTTCCCACTGTTGTTTGACTAAGGAATTAGAATATATCATGGAATTAGAATATATAAATTAGGGAAATAGTGGGTGTTGTAGTGTTCTGCAAAAAACATTTTGTGTCTTTGGGTCTCACATGTTTTATGTTCAGTGAGTAAACATGAATTTGCTTCTGGTAGGGAAGAGTGAGAAAAGGGCCAAGCAAAGGTCAAAATATGACCTCTATTATGTCCAACACTGCAAAATCCAGACAGTACAAAATAGAAGTCAATAGCTTTTGCCAATTTTCTTCTTCACTGGGGGGGGGGACTTTGGTTGGATGATTGCTCCCATGTAAGCTGAGGTCACAAGACCAAAAGACACAGGCTTGGTGAACTCAAGTTGATGATGGTAGCTCAAAGGGGCATGTGTGTGGGAGTGTGCATAGCAGGATGTACTTAAAGTAATGCAACTGCCCATATCAACCCCTGGGAGCTTGGCATAATGGTTACAGTATTTATCTTACAGACACAAGGTGCAGGGTTTGCTACTCACATGCTGTAGTTGGCAAGGCTTAAAATGGCCCACAAGGGCAGTTAGACTAGTACTAATGTATGAACCTATGAACCTAAGGGGTGAGGTGAAGGCCATGCAAAGAGAAAATCCCAATGACTGTGTGCCTAATAGCTCCATTAGCAAGTTTTACCCAATGGGTAAAGGAGAACCGATTGGGGGGGGGGGCTTAATGGCCAGCAAACAGTAAGGACATAAATAAGTCAAAGAGCCTCACATGGAATAAGCATATCCCAGGCCTAGGTGTGGAATTCACTGCTGAGTGTGTGTGTTGATCACATAACCCACATAGGTGACCTCAGTCCTCAACCGCCTTGTCCCTACAAATGCACTGGAAAGGCTTAGCATAATGCGGAAATCATACTATTTAAGTATTTGACATCTAATTACGTTTTTCTGAATTACCAGGCTTACCGAGCTTATGATAAGCTGCAAGTCAATACATTCATCAGGAGGGCTGAACATATGAAGTGCTAACAGAACAATATACAATAAACAGAAAACATTTCTTTTTGCAGGGTGGATGTGCCCTTTGCAGATTCATAGCTATCCTAAGGGTATTGAGTATTTTATTTTTTCATGCCTTTTCTGTAACCTTCCCCAGTAATCAGTCTGATCAGTGCTGAGTACAAGAGAGTGTTTATCTCTTTGGACCTTTATGACACTCCTTGGCAATTAGCTGAGCTAAATAAAAGGATTTCCTGACAAATGTTGTTGTATGTTGAAGAGTGAATTATCAGCCCGCGTTCCTTGATCCCTGAACATATTTTCATTTTATAGTGGTATGATATCTATGCAGTATGAAGAATGCAAGAAATGTTTACCAGAAGCAACAATACTATACTCACTGTGAGGACCCTGCCTTCCCAACTCCAGAAATAAACACTAACTCTGAGACTGCACTGCCTTGGAGTTAAAGGATAGTTTGGGTTGCAAGAAAACTAACATTTCTCTTCATTTCTGAGGTAATGCAGTGTATGTGCTTAGGAGATTGGGGCATGTAACCCCCACACTGAGGGGTGCTGGGAGCATACATCACAATACTTAGTGCTAGAAATCTGGACAAAGCCCCATAGAATGGGGGACAAGGGCCCAAAAATAGGGGCAGAGTTTAAGTATTGCTCTTATAAAATGAAAAAAGTTGCTAGAACAACACGGTTTGTGTTAACATGCGTTTTCAGAAGGATTTGACTTCTAAAATTCAAACGTATGTCATTTACTGGCTTCAGTCCCCAGGACATCCCAGTGATTTTCCAGAAAATCACAAATATTATAAGGAATAGACCAAAAATAAGAGGCATAAATCTGAACATTCTGCGAAAATCTGGACAGTTGAGAGGTATGGCTGGGAGTGAAGCCTCCATGAATAAACACTGATAATATTATCAAAACTGTTAATTTAATGTGCCTGTATTTTATGTTTTAATTTTACGTGTTCTGGTTCAGTGTTATATATTTGATTGCACAAAAATTCACAAAAATTATATCTGACTATCTTATATCCCCTAAAGACATACAGTGTGCTTGTATATATAATGTATAGGGGTCTATATCATATGAGTGAATAGGAAAAACCGCGAACGCTCACAATCTCGAAAGTACCGGACCTCAAACTTCCCCCTACACCCCTCGCAAAATATATATATTCCAACTCTGAGATCGCACTACAGTGAGGAAAGGGCAAACATTCCATTCTTCACTGTACCGCGATCTCAGAAAAAGCACTTCGAGGTCCGGTACTTTTGAGATTATGAGCGTTCGCAGTTTTTCCTATTCACTCATATGATATAGGCCAAGTGTATAGTACATGCACACATATCTATGCACAAATAGATACATAAGAATTATATATGCATTTTTTTTTACTTAAAGTAAAAATTTAAACATGATTTTACAGGCACAGGCATAGTCCTTCTTTGCATGCAGGGTATAAAACATTTAATTAACAGATGAAGAAAAAGAGTCTAAAACAGCATTGACTGGCTGTATATGGCCTGCAAATTGCATTCTGGTCTTTCTGTCACTTCTGCTAAAATCTTATTAGCTGAACACATAACAAGACATTTTGAAGGGAGGAAAAAAGACTGCTTTCTCCCTTACCTGCAGGCAAAGTATATTACTTTTTAATGTGTGTTTCAGAAATTATTTCAAACTTATTAGCACCTAAGAAAAGGTTTAGCTAACTTTATTTTATAGAAGCCAGTCTATTTTTCTGGCTGAACTGAGCCTATATTGAACATTTTCAGTTATTCCCTGATTATTCCAGCTTCTTCAGACAAATCAAATGTCGACTGAAAATGCATTGCAAATCTAAAGCAATTTTCTCCCCAGAAGGGAAGGAAAGGTGTTGTAAAAAATTCATTTCTTTCTGTGTGCATTTGACCCTTCAAAGCCCGCTGTAAGTGACATTTTGCACTTTGGTTGGAATTTGTTAGATAGAGATTTAAGAAGAATATCAACCCCGCACACAGAGAGGCTCAGTATTCTGACATCTTCATGCAATGAGTTACCATGTTAATGAAATGGCCTGTAATCGGCTTGACTGCAGTCAGTACCAGGGGCCTGATTGATGATCTAGCTGTAATAGGAGACTTCTAGAATGATTTGTCTATCATGTGACCCACATTTAGGAATAAATAGTTTGCACTCAGAGAGAGAGAGAGAGAGAGAGAGAGAGAGAGAGAGACAGAAAGAGAGAAGGAAAAAAAAAATGGTGTGAGAAAGCTGATTTCTGAAATTATATTTTTACATGATGTATTCCTGCTTGATTCCTGAGTGATCTCTCTCAGACGTGCTTATTGCAGGGCTCTGTAGTGCATGTTCATTGCACTTAAATTATCATGAGGTCTTGAGGACTATAGAGTGGTACTTAAAAAAATAGATTGCTTGCTAGTTATAGTGGAAAATTGAGACAGAGTTATCACAACAAATACCTCATTGGCTCAGTTTAAATGCTAAGGGCCCTAAGATTTGTAATTTATCAGGAAATGCAGACTCTCGTAATAGAGATAAGTGGCAGACTGTTAGTAACTTTCTATCTGGGATTATAAATTATAGGCAGTGCATATTAACTGCCTGAAATGATTGCTGGATTCTTGCATGCTTGTTTTTTTTTTTCCTTTAAAGATAGTACTTAGAGAATAACTCAGTAACTGCTGGCATTTCACAACCACATCTTACAGATCAGGCTGTATGGATGGTGATCTCTTACTAGCTTGGCTACTATCTGAACATTTTATTTTTCTTAAAAAGATAGCCAGACTGATAATGTATGTGGATCTGTCACATATCCATCTGAATGGCAAACGCTGAAACACAATATTACATGACTAAGAAATGCAAGCATTGAGGTCTATGGTATTAACTCCTAAAATCATGAACACATGCCAAGAAGGCACAAATATGCAGCAAATTAAAATATGGAATCATAAAATTAATATGATATGCAAGTGGAAAATTATATAGTCCTTAGCTTTCAAAAAGTACTCACATTTAAAACCATAACGGCATCCAGATTTAGATATGAACTCAAATTAGTGTTAAAGTTTGAACGCAATAACAAGTTCTATTTTAATTATATTAGAAAACTGTGACTGTCGCATGTTCCCACTGAAGAATGAATGATCAGTCAACCATAAGTCATGGTGAATGTGCATTAACAAAGAAAATATGCCAGGGTGCTATAGAAACAAAGGGATTCAAGTTTTTTTTTATAACTATATTCATGATAACTGCTTCCACATTTAAAACTGGCAAATCAAGTTCCATGAAACATGTCTGAACCCCAACCAGTCATATTAAGCACAATTTTTACATGTGAGCAAGACCCTGCCCTGTGGCTATAATGTGCAGTGGTATCAGTGGTCAAAGAAGGGCTGCAAGGTTCACTTCAAAACAGTTTTAGAACAATCAGCAGGAGAAGTGTTCTAAGAAACACCATGGGCAGAGTCATAATAGGCTTTGCTCAAAATGGCACAAACGATCTACTTTTATAAGTATGAAACAGTATGGATCTTTTTAATGTTAGAGCTTGCCTTTTGAATCTTATAGTATTATTTGAAAGGGTAACAGCAGCAAGTAATGAAGGGCTAAGGGTGTGTACTGCTTATGACCTTGGTGAAAGTTTTGACATTATTCAACACAAAGATAGTAGTTAACAAATTAAAATCATTAAATGCCAGCCTTTATAGAATTCAATAGCTAAAACAGGATGAAGCAATTCATGGTGGTGGGTTACCTGTAGATCATGACAATTGTTACCAGTGGTGTCCCACTGGACTCTGTACTGAGACCACCTTTTTGAGACCATTATTTTCAGATATAAAAGAATAAAACAGGCTATATATATAACCTAATATAGACGAAATGAACTTCATGACAATAACAGCATTCAAAGCCCCCATGCACCCCCTCCATGTGGGGGACTGTGCCCCCCACACCCCCCCACTTATATATACTAACTCTGAGATCGCACAAACAGACACAAAAAGGAAACACACACCCACACATTTCACACTCCCTCATACACACACAAACATCAGACATATACATGCATCCACACATTCAGACACACTCAAACTCCCACACAAAACCCTTACAAAACACTCACGTACCTTCAATTGCACCTACATCCATACACGATACACTCCCAACACCACAAGCCATGTACCATAAGCCATAACTGTGAATTAGAAATATTGGAATTCACGATTATGCACTTTCGCGATTTTCAATTTTCGACTTTATGATTTTGAAATACTGAAATTCGGTATTTCAGTATTTTGAAATTATAAAGTGAACCCATATATATATATATATATATATATATATATATATATATATATATATATATATATATATGGATTCACTTTACAATGCTGAAATTCTGAAAGATCGAATTTCATATGGCCGAGACCATATGATAAAACTTTTGGAAACTCGACATCATAAAATAAAACCAAAAAAAAAAAAAAACAAAGATAAAGCTTTCTCACCATAATTGCACGGGGGAACCCCCATGCACCCCCCACACCCCGCTACTTAAATATTCCAACTCTGAGATCGTACTACAGCAAGGAAAAGGGAAATCTCCCATTCCGTGCTGTATACAGAGCTCCGTTCACAATGTCAATTTTTTATATAATACATATAATAATAATAATATATATATATATATATATATATATATATATATATATATATATATACACATATATATGTATGTGTGTCTATGCATGTGTATGTGTTTGTGTACAAATCTGTATTGTCTGATCAAAGTGAACACTGACTAAGACATAAACAATCAAAAAACATTGAAAAATGACTGCACAAATCTCATCTTACACTACCACTCACTTGCCAAAATTTACCCATTCAATCAAATCTCATTCAAAACAAATATGCTTCATAATTTCATAGGTGTATACTAAGCTAATGACCACTAAGGCCCTTATAGGCCTTATAAACCTAGCCATATGACCCAAATGTGATGCACAAATTTGATTTATATAGGGAATGTTTTATTGACTTCCTCTGTCCATCACAGCAATAGGCGCGAAACCAGGGCTGAATTTCTGATTACATCTATTGCTCCAAGTTGTGCTAAAATAGGGATAGGAAAGAAGTCTGCTTCACATGGATGGGTCCCTGTTCCAGAAAATGTGAATTTTTGAGAAACATATCTGTGTCTCCTACATGTCCTATTTATGTTGCAAGCAAAATTTTGGTGTTTTAATGTAGTAGTTCTAATGCTGTTTGTTTGTGGATGTGCAAAAGATTCATCAAAACAGGGTCCAGGAATGCCATGCATGCCAAGCAAAGGCCACCTCTCAGAATTCTGTATGTTACCAAGTAAAGAGACAGGATTTTGAGGCAATTATTGTAGGACATTATGTTTATTCCTTGTGTTCTTTCTGTAAGGTACCTTTGTGAATGTTCCAGTTGCTGCATGTTCCTGGTTATGTACATATTATACTCTATGATGGGTCTGATGAGGGGCAAATACAGTGGTATGATAACCTCTCTGGACCCAGATGCCATGCTCTTGTGGATAAGTTGAGCAAAATAGAAGGCATTTCTTACCACCCTGGACACATGTTGGTCAAAGGCTAGGTTGCTATCTACATGAAGTACCAGATCCCGGAGTAGGGAATCTACTTTTTGGGGTATTTTATCGATGATGTACTTACCCAGGGGGGACAACTTCCCAAAAGGTACTAGAATGCATTTCTTGATATTTAGTTTTAAGCCCTGACTTTGGCACCGAATATTTGTGATGGATCTGCCTGAAGGGTGATTTCATATTGGGGGTGTTCAGTGAGTGCTCCCAGTTTGCAGACTTCATTAGCAAGAGGCCTTTGACATTAGCTTTGACATCTGAAAAGTAAATGACAAAGAGGAGTGGGCTTAGCACAGAGTCCTGGGGGACTTCACTGGTGACTATTCTCTTTTTGAAGGTGACCTCACTGATTATAATCTCCTGTGGCATATCAGTGAGCCAACTAGCTACCCAGTATGTTATAAAGAGGTTTATAACTTGTTTCATAAATTTGTTGACAATGACCGAGCGGGGTATTGTGTTGAATGTTTTAGCCTGATCTGGGTAGGGAGTTTACACTCTTTTCCCTCATCCATTGCATTAGTGACCTGTTCAGAGAAGTCCAGCAGATTCAGTAAGCAGGACCTTCCTTTGACAAAACCAAACTGGGATATAGCCAGTGTCAGGAGGTTTCCTATGTCCTTCTTTCATTAACCAACTCCTCCAAACACACATGCGCATTTTCATATGACATGCACACAACAATAACAAACCACACCATACACTCTAAAATAACAATGTTGGGTGAATTTTAAGTGAATATTTTATTTTTTGGCGATCCATCGTATTTGGCTTTATCTCACAATGAATTTGTTTTTCAAGACAATATAGCAGATTACAGGGCCCATTATGGACCCAGTTATACAGATATTTTTTAGCCAGTGAGAAGATGATTTTGTTACATCTGAATTGATTAATTATGCTTTAGGTCATAGATTTATTATACTATTTTTTGGAGAGTTACTCATGAAAGATTATGAACAAGACATATAGAGTTCAGTTAGTGTGACAGAGAGAATTTCAGCTGAGAGACTTGATAAAGGTACACAGTGAACCTCCTCATTACTGACCATGGAAGTGTTTTCCCCAGCAGCCTGTGTATCTCATTAGTAAAGTTGCCCTTTACATGTAGACACACACACACTCACACAGTTGCCATCCCCTACTTAACTTCTACAGTGTGAGTATCCAAGCTCAGACACACACACATACACACACACACACACACACACACACACACACACACACACACACACACACACACACACACACACATATATGAGCATTCACATGACTATTTTTAACATAAATATATATATATATTAGGATGGCACAGGATCTGTTCTCAAATCTGAACAACAGATTCTCTTCTCGAACCTGAACAACCACCTTTCAACACCAACAAATGGAAGGACTTCCCTGGTCTATACTGAATCCTTGGACCACACCAAACCAATGGCCACAACAAGTAACAACGGAACCAGGAGGGAAGAATGGACTACGCATGCTCTGGGTCTTTTCCTTACTCAGACAGGAACTAACCTCTTCCATCACTCTTACTAAGTTGCTGGAGCACAAATATATTACCCAGAAAGCAAGAGGATATCACAGAATACTAGGTCCCTGATTACTAGGTTTGAGAGACTGATTAAAACCTACAAAAACCTAAAACATGACAACTTCTATTTGGAGAGATGTTGGAGCTAAATATAGTTCCACAGGGTCTTAGATGTAACAGATTCCCCAAAAGGACCTCTCCAGATTCTCAGTTATATAAATAACTGGTTAAAATATATAATGACTCTGGTCTAGTGGCCATCAAAGCCCTTATCCAAAGCAACACTGAGGGTATGGCCACCTACAAGACTCAAATAGATGAACTCCAAACACGCATTCAGCAAGACCTCACATTTAACGAATACTCAGAAATGTGGGATAATGTACCGCACAGGATTATAAGACATGTGGCGACATTAATTGAACACAAAAAAAGCAAATTACTCAGGGACATGAAACAGTATGAGGAGGATAATGCATACCCCATTAAGTCAACACTCTCCAGAAGCACATGATGGGGGCAAGGGGAATATCCCACAAGCAACTTACTGCCAACAACGGAATCCCAAGGATTAAATAATGGACTCAACACATCCCAAGAGGATGGATCCCTTCTAGCACTAATTCCACTAGTTGAGATCAACTCAAGAACCACACATAGGGGCCCACAAACCCCACTCCAAAACCAGCTGAGTCCACAAACTCTGTTCCAAAACCAGCCAGCAAGGAGCAGGCTGGACACCAGTGAATGGGACCAAAGCAGCAACAACAGTACAAACCACACTGCACCGGATTATACAACCAACCAAGGAGGGGACTACCAGACCCAGTGTCCAAGTGACAGGTCCAATAATAACGCAGCTGATAACAACAGTATTTTTTTTATCTCCAGCTGGACTCACTACCAGAACCAGGACTTACACCAGGTTCAAACCTGGGGGCTATGGAAACAACTGGGGCCACAATAACAACAATAATGAGAGGAAAAGGGGGAAACAACAATCACAGGGGCAGAGGGAGAGGGAACAGGAAGCAGCAGTGATTTTGCCACGACTAACCCCCCCCCCCAACCACTTGCCCTGTCTCCAGAACCTAGCCCCAGACAACATCAACCCAAGACCTTCATCTTGTGTGGATGACATTTTTAACCTGACCACACACGTTTTTTCGGATAGCCACCATGAGGTACTGAGGAAAGGCTTTTTGTACATCCTGGCACAGAGAGCCAACATGGCAGACATTACACTGGACCTCAAGTGCAACCTGAGGAAATTACAATTGAAAATAGACATACAACAGCGTGATGAGGATGATGAAGAAACTCGTACGATGACAGGCCCCTTACTACAAGAAGCTTGTATACTCCAGCCCTCTCCAGTACGTTGGGCCTATTTGCAAGAACCTGTGAGAGGGATATCAGGAAACTCCTTTCTGATAAGCCCTCCACAAAATGGCATAACCTCAACAGAGAAGAAAGACAAGCCTGGAAAGAACTCAGCCAAGACAAATCCCTCCGGATCATGAAAGCAGATAAGGGATCTGGGACAGTAGTGGTGGAGCAGGAAAGGTACATTCAAATGCTTGAGAGATCGTTACTGATGACCAGTTCTACCAAAAAATCGGCATCAAGCAGGTTCAACAACACTTTAAACAAATCGACAACCTCCTATTAGAACTGTACCTAAAGGATAAGATCATGCAGGATGAAAAGGATTTTATGCTGGTCACAAAACCTAGCCTTGGGAAATTCTTCAGAATTCCCAAGGTACACAAAAGTCCTGAGATCCACCTTTCCGCCACTTGGTCTTGAACCGGAGGACAAAAAAATGAAAAAATATCTCAGTATGTTGACCACATCCTCAACCCGATTTTTCAAAGCAGCAAATATTACACTAAGGACTCTTGGGCATTTCTGAGTGATATCTCCAAACTTAGACTGGAAGGAGGGGAATATTTTTTGGTCACCTTGGGTGTAGAAGCACTCTACATGAACATCCCCCACACCAGAGGAATGACCCTTACCAGAAGATACTTAAGCAGGCACTTCAACCTGAGTGTAACTAAGATTAATATTGTATGCAGGCTTACAGAAGCAGTATTAAAGAATAACTTCTTTCAGTTCAACGGTAAAATTTACCATTAGCAGAAAGGAGTAGCCATGGGATCTAAGATGGCCCTAGCTTATGCGAATGTAGTCCTTAGCACCAGGGAAATGGAAAAAGTTGAAACGCTTCCCAGTTTCAACAACACCTTAATGTACAGACGTTACATTGATAATGTCTTCTTTGTCTGGAGGGGGGACAAATCTTCCCATAACAGCTTCCTAGAAACCCTCTTCCACAGTCTGGACTTCCTGACCCTCACAGTGGGACACATCGGTACGGCAACCCATTTTCTAGACATCCACCTTACAATAGACCCGGAAAGTGGCCGGTTCAACTTCAATATTTACCGCATGCCCACCTTTAGGAATAATTATTTGGAGTACAGCAGTCAACACCCACAATTCATGAAAAAGAACATTGTGAAGGGGCAGTTTATCCGGCTTTCCAGACTCATTTACAAAGATGAGGTTTTCTTGACAGAAGGATTCTACCTTAGAAATTTATTTTTAGAATGAAAATACCCGGAGCACTTAGTGGGCAATTTCTTCCAAGAGGTTTTACAGCACAGGCACTCCAAGTATCCACCGATCCTGGAAAATGGCTTCACAGTAAGATCACCGAACAGACCGAACAAAAGGGACTGGGTGGCGAGTTTCCCCCTTCCTTTGTCTACTGACATATTCAGAATTAGAGGAGTCTTTATCAACAATTGGGACATCCTCGAGGGAGAGAAAGGCTTAACTGTACTTGGGGCAGCCCCGAACTTTTGCTTCAAATGAACCTGTTCCCTAGGATGTTCGTTTGAGAAAAACAAATGCCCATTCCCACAGCAAGGGATAGCAACAGACCCTGGGATGTATGACTGTGGCAAACGCATGGCCTGTGTTTTAGTATAAAAGGGCAACAAAATCTCTTTCCCGCACTGCAATAGAACTGTCAGATTTCATGACCACTTTGAGTGCAGCTCCAAAATGTGGTTTACTGTGCTATTTGTGCATGCTGTGAAAGTTTTTATATAGGCAAAACCAATAGAAAGCTAAGTGACCACATAAAGGAACATATCACAGCAATCCGCAAACAGGACAGTTTGAATGCAGTAGCTAAACATAGCACACTCTGCCTGAACATCACAGGCTTTAAGTTTATGGCATTAGAAAAAAATAGCTGAGTTCATAGGAGATGTGGACACGCTCTTGCAAGTCTGGGAGCTAAAATGGCAGATCGAACTTAGAGCAGATGTCAGCCCAGGTCTTAAAGAAAGCCTAAACATCAAATGTGCCTTAAAATGGTATAGAGATAGGAGACCATCAAAGCTAAATGTTTAACAAGGTTGGGAGGATGGCCTAATGATTAAGGTGTTTGCCTTACAAACACAAGGTGCAGGGTTTGAATCTCACAAGGGATAATTGGCTAGGCTTCCAATGGCCTGCAAGGGCAGTTAGCCTAATATGAACCTATTACTTGCAAATTGTTTTACATTGGAAAGATCTTGAGAATGTGACATGAACATAAATGAGAACATTCGTATGCCATTTGAAAAAGAAATTTGCATAATGCTTTAGCAACACACAGTGTTGACTTTCAACTTGCAGATTTTGAGGTCTAAGTTATTAATATCATTTTGTCTTTAGAGTACAAGGAATATCACCAATACATTCTTTTATAATGCTTATTTAACACTTGGCCTCAATTTAGTAATAAGTGTTAAGCCTGTCTTGAGTTAAGACAGTAGGCCATCCTGGTACATAGAAAAGCTTACCCTCGTGTTTTTTTTTATTTTTTTTTTTGCTGCCTGAAAGATCACTATTTACAAAAGCATTCACATCAGGGTTCAGACTTTGAGATAACTGTGGTAACATAGTGGAGGTTCTCTTTCATCCTATATAGCACCGAAGATTCTTCTTGAGGATTCCTGGAGCCTTTTTTTAGACTCACCATGGAGTTACTTCCCAATATAACATACTATGCCTGGCCTAACTCTTTTTAGAACCCCACAGCAGGTATGACTTGATAATGAATAAGTATTGGTACTATGGTCTAATTTTTGATTGTATGTTATTCTGAAAACTCATTTTAAACATATTTGGGGAACTCAGGAGTGAGCACTCCACATTTTTTTGTGCCAGACAGGGGAGTCAGGAAAGTTAGGGTAGCTGCAATATTGTTGACTAATGCTTGTATTTTTTTTATTAATATTCTCAGCTACAGCCTTATTGAACACAAAGTGCAGTGCAAAGCCTGCTACAGAGAGCTTAGGAGGAGCATTTACTTCTGCACACCTGTTGTATATTTTGATGAAACATATACAGTCACCTGCAGGGACTGTGCTACTCAGTTTCAATGTATATTGAGCACGTCAGGGATCTTCAAATAGAGTACGATCCTGACACAGAAATTAGTCAACTCCTTCCCTGCAGTATGGAAGGGCCAACAATGACTGCACATTCCCATTTTTCCATGATCATTTCCACCTTTGTCTGGGACAGTAGTTCAGAGTTATATAATTTAGTCAACTTGAAAAAGGTATGTTTTTAGGGTTATGGTATTAAATGAATTAACAATTATACCTGTAGCCAAAAGATGAATTTAAGTTTGTACTATTAAATACTATAGTACTCTGTCTAAACAGACACACATAATTGAAGTTGGTCTACCATTCTGCATGTATTTTCCGATTCTAGCTAAGTATTCTTCTGTTCTGTATTTCCACTTGCATTCATTGCCAGCATGGAAGGTACACAGCTGTAATACTTTTACTTCTGTTTAACAGCTGCTTCAGATTTCAAAGTTTGGTAGTTGTCTGCCCTTTGGCACTCAGGCCCCTGGTAACATTAATCAATTCCCTAAGCAAAGGAGGAAGGAAGTCAGTTTCGTCTTCTTTTCTTTTCTTTTTATATGTGACATGACCTTAAGTGTGCTTATCACATAACATGAACTGCTGTGGCCTGACAGATGGAGTGGAACCTCAGATCTTGTCTTTTCTGCATGACTTTGGCTGCCCCTACTGAATATTGCATACCACTTGATAATGTCTGACATGCGTATTAAACACATGGGGTCTGTGTTATTTAGTTAATAGGCTGCCTTTTATATGTTTTAATATTGCACGTCAGCCATTGTCAATATGCTGTCACTTTTTTTCAGTTGGGAGACCTTTCCACATACAGTGCTGTGTTGTTTTTTACTTAAACATTGTCAGTTGGTAGATTTTTTTATAGCCATACACTTTAATGTTCTTTATAATGCAGGGTATGTTTTGTTTGAACAAAGTCTTTTCACACAAGCATGTTTCTAGTGCCATAATAAATATGTTCAACAGATGTGTGAAAATTTGCTGTGAATATCTATCCACATTATCTGTTTTCGTCTTTATTTGTATCTGTTTCCCAAATTTGCAAAGGTAGCTATGCAACTATAGAGTCAGTTCATGTTTGCTATATGCAAAACACTCATGAGCTCTGTAAAGGGCTTAGTGTTATGTTTGATTCTGAATCAGAATTGTTGATCCTTTGTAGTGTATGTGGTATTTGGCAGCGTAAAACATATTGTAGTACGTTTTGTATAACTGCACAAGCTTTAAGGTATGCAGAACTTACTGTAGAAAATAGTCTGAATTCTTGGATACAGAATGATAGTAAATAGAGAAGATTAATGACTGGGCCTTTGATTGTAACCAGGTTTCAGGGGACTTGCAAAAACTATAGTTTTAAAAAAGTTTATTGCTTTTTTGGTATTTCTTTTAATGTGTTTGATTGCTTGAATTTCAAACATATTTATTCTAGTGTTTTTTGCTATGAGGACAATAAACATTTGTGTTTGTGTGTGTGCACTTGCATGCGTGCACGTGCGTACGCGCGCGCACGCGTGTGTGTGTGTATGTGTGTGTGTGTGTGCTCGTGTATGTGTTTGTTGTCTATGTGTTTTTTATGTGTGGGGGTCAGCACCACACAGTATGTTAAACCTTCATAAGACAGTATGGAATTGCCCTCAGTACATAATGTGCCATTGTTTTGTCACTTGGGATTTGACAGTGTGAGATATGTAATTGCTTTTAAAACTGCTGGTTGATTAGCAATGGACTTTGCTTCTGACTTCTTCCTTGAGTACCAGCAGATGATTTCTTGGAGTTCTAAGAACAAGGTTCATAAGTATGAATCACACAGTAACAAGTTTAGTAATGTGAGGTTCTTACACATGAACCTCACTTTTATAAGCTTATTTTTTCTCACTTTTAGTGTCTAATTAAAGCCCATTTTTTGCAGTGAAATAAATCATTACTTACCAATACTTTTTTATCACAATGGTGCAAAATAACAACATACATAAACAAGGAAATAGCATAGCATTCTCAGGGGAGGCTTATTCTGCAGAATGATAGTAAACAGTACACATTTTTTGAAGAAACCTTTAAACATAACTTCATAAAAATGACTCTAATAACACAGACATTAAGGGTAATTGAGAACTATTTGGCCAGTGCAGTCAGTCTGTTTCCTTCCTTTTGAATGAGCAGCAGTTGTAAATTATCAACAGCTAACTTCCTTTTTATACTGCCAAGTATATGAATATATTTATGTCTGTTGCATGCAGTCTAGAATTCTTTCATTAATTTCAGTATATTCATTCACAAAAAAACTAAGATACCATTGAAATATAACATAGTTCCAAAGTTATGAATATTTAAAGTTCTTTTATGCAGACCTCTAAAAGAAAGATAAATGCAGTGATGATGGATATTTATTTTAATGATTTAATTTGAAAACAGCATTTGTAATAACTACCATGTGCTTTCTTTTTAGTAAAGGATGTAGTTAAATGAGATACTGCTGTCTGAGATGCAAGCAGCAGATTACAAGCACTAGGCTCAAGTGTTCCTATTTTCAATGTCTGCAAACGTTTTGGAGTGTCTGGATGCTGATTATTAAGGTTAAAACTCAACCAGCAGATCCCTATTTATTCTCAGCATGAAAACAATAGAGCTTCATTACAATCTGAAGCTATGGCAGAATCACGTGCTACTTTCAGCTGGAATATATCTGTCTGTCTTACCATATTTCTATAGTATTCAGTAAACAATTTTTCTCTACATAGTACATAGCATTGTCAGCTTTATTTTGCAGAACCTGTTTTCTCTGTTGCCAAAAACAATACTGTTGCAATAAAGTATTAATTATCAGCTGCGTTTTAGTTCAACATTTGTCTTATAGCCATACAGACATGAGAAACTGCTCTGTGGCTACAGAAATGAAAGGTTTGGGATGCCATTGTATATCGTTATTTATTTGTGTTATAACTATACAGCTGTCAGAAACTATACTGGAGCTACAGAAATGAAGAGTTTAGGTGCCTGTGTAAAAGACAAAACTTCAAATGCTGCTTTGGATAAAAACAGTTCAAGTGACATTTATGTAATTACCTTTCTGCTCCCTCTACCCCTAAATTTAGTTGAGTACAACATTCCTTCACTTCAAGAGAGTAGATTCCCCCATTGTGGCACCATGTTTGGCTAATTATACTAACTGACAAGTTGTGCGTCCCTTCTACAGCTGTCCTGTTTCCACTGTGAGCAGCTGGCTATTTTCTCTTGCTCTTTATGAAGTAACCTGGTAATGTGAAGCCAAGAAGGGAGCTGGTTTATCGGTGTGATTATCTGCTACACTGACAAATGGTAACTGTATTACCACACAACTCTGCAGCATGATGCAGCTGCTGTAAACAGTGAGGCTAAGACTTTTTTTACTGACTATTGGAATGACATAGTAATGGTATTTGTTTCTTATTTTCTGTAGCAGCAAATCCTATATGGTATCCTGGTATCCCTATTTGATGTCTGGCTTAATCCCCCACCTTAACCACTTTCTTTCAAAAGTGAGCCACCTGCCATCTCCTCACATAGCCAGTGGACAGCATTTTCCATCAAAGCAGGAGGTGGAGTGGAGACTAGAGTGTTCCAATACAACAGCATCCAGACTACTTATGGCACTTTTTGCTGTATCCCCTATTTTTCCATCTTGCACTCCTTTGCATTTCTCAAGGGGTGAATCTGCAATAATTGCTGTCTGAGACATCACTCATCATTGTGGGTGACAGAGACTCTCAAGCAGACTCTGCTACCTTATAGGCAACCCCTCTCAGCAAGCCACCAGCTTCCACTCATTAGTGGTATGCATCAATGCGTCTGTGGCATATCTCTCCTCCCTTCTCACCCCCCTCGCTCCCAGTGAGAGGTAAGCAGACGGTGCTTCATTATTATTCTTCCTTCCTTCCTGACTGGCGTCTCTAGCACCTGGGCCACTAACCACACCCAGAGTGATATGTTTTAGTCAGTACTCCATCTCTCCACACCATGGAGCTGCATCTATTATTTTAGATTATGCATGCAGTTTGTACAAAGCACTAGTGAGATCACATCTGGAATTCAGCATGCTCTGTCATACCAGAGCACTGATGAGACTGCATCTGGAATACTGCACGCAATGATATAGAGAATGCTAGTGATATCACATCTGGAATACTGCTTTTACTGCTGTAGAGGACACTGATAAGATAAAATCTGGAATATTGCATGCAGTGTTGTAGAGAACAACATCACATCTGTAATACGGCATGCAGTGATGTAGAGCACTCTGATGAGTACATATTGAATATTTCACGAAGTGCCATTGAGACTACTACTAAGACTATATTAGGAATGTGACAAAAAAGAGATGTAAAGAATGTTAGCAAGGCCACATCTGGAATACTGCATTTACAGCTGTGGAGGATACTGGTGAAATCAGATCTACCAGATGTGGATTTACTGCAAGCAGTGCTGTAGAGAATACTGGTCAGACTGCATTTGGAGTAGCATATACAGTGTTGTAGAAAATGCTGACAAGGACACGTGAAATACTGTATGCATTTCTGTAGAGATCACTTGATCACACCTGGAATACTTTGTGCAGTGGTATAGAGAACACTGGTGAGACGACATCAGGAATGCTATAAACAGTGATGTAAGGAATGCAAGTGAGGCTACATCTTGAATACTACATGCACTTTTGTAGAAGACACAGATACAGTGCTGTTGAGATCTCTGATGAGGCCATATCAGCAACACTGCACACAGTAGCAAGGAGAATGCCAGTAACACCACATCTGGAATGTTGTATGCAACACTGCACACAGTAGCAAGGAGAATGCCAGTAACACCACATCTGGAATGTTGTATGCACTGCTGTAGGGGACACTTGACCAGATTTGAAATTCTGCAAACAGTGCTGCCGCGAATGCTTGTAAGGCCTGACTTGGAATACTGCATGTATTTCTACAGAATGAGCTGATTCTGGAATAGGGTTACAACAATGATGATAGGCCTGAATGGCAGTAGGTGGCATAGCTAGCCAAGAGCAAAGTACTTCTAAGAGGAAAGAATGGCTGGGGAAAATGAAATGAACACAGCTGATCAACAGTTTATTGTAGGAATGGAGAGCAGCCTTAGGAGAATTGGAAGGGCTTAGATGACAGGCACATTTGGCAGATGCAAAGTGAAACATTCATAGAGAGCAGTAGGACTAGAATGAGGAGAAATGCCTTTTCCTGAGCAAATTGTGAAACCGTCAAATGCTGAACTGAGTAGCGGGGCACTTTACAGAACGTAGCTGTATAAGGGATGTGAACCTAGATAAAGTGGAAGTAAGTGTTGTGGTTAGCTGCAACTTTAGATGAACGTTTTTGTTTCTGTCAAGTCTTTTGTAAGTGTTCATACTAATGAGTTCACGTATAATTTAATTCTGGATTTCTTAATCTGATCTTTGCATGCATGATCCTACAGCTTCCTTTAACTCTGTATTAAATTTCAAGCACATCACAAGAGGAACAAAATTATCTTTCCATGGTGACATTGGCTGCTCAGTTTAAATATGACAATTTAAACCTGAAACATTTTCTTTGTTTTACTATAACCAAAGGTAAGACATGAACGTTCAAATAAATTACTATTCTGAGATGTAGTAAAAAAAAAAATCTGCTAGAGACTAAATTTTAAGAATGCAGCTTTTCATCTTCATGTTCTTACAAAATAAATTGATATTATCTGAGACCAAGGAAGATAGCTGTATCATCAGTCACAACACAATATTTAAAATCAGGTGAAACGGCACAAATAGCCCACCAAGACAGCTCCAATAAATTCACTTTATTATCAGTAGGTGAGGAAAAGTACCATAAAGACAATCAAACGCATATGTGTTTGATTGTTTTTATGGCACTTTTCCTCACAACACAGTATTTGTTTATTTAGTTATTGATATTTTATTATCGGGAAAGGCTGACTGGGTAGGAAACTATTTTAAGCTGAGGCCCAGTGAAAAAAACACCGAAATATTACAAAATATTTTAAGAATAACAATGTTATAGTCTTTAAAATAACACAATAAACAAATACAGTTTAAATAATTATACCAAATTAGACATGAAAACATTGGTTAAAAATAGAGACAGTTTAGCCAGTTTATAGAGAAATTAAATGTAAGTTAGTATAATACAACAGGAATTGCAATACTGAAGTGAGAGAAAAGCAGGCTTGTGGTATATTTAAAAGCCAGGGGAGAGAAACTGCTAGAAGTATGGAAGTGAGTGATGAAGAGATAAGTAAGGAAATGCTACAAAAAAAATCTAAATGGTAGTACGTCAACTTTTTTTTTTTTATATACGTAGAAGGTGAGCCCAAAAAGTACTTCATTTATCTGTTTTAACATCTCCAAATGTTTTGGGTTTCTAATAACATGATAAGAATGACCCCATTGCTAAGTTAACATACATTTAAAGTTCATGAGATTAGTTTTGTTTAAATCTTTGATGCTTGCTAAGAGTGCTCTTCTCAGCACTTGCAATGTACTCCAAATTGCCTTCTATTACAGTTCACGTGGAGTTGCATTCACTTGTACCATATTTTAGTATGATTGTCAATCAACACTTTTTTATTAATTTTGTTACTCTAACTCATATTGGAATTGTCAGGGTATCTTTTTTCCACATTGCTCTCATTTCTGCTTGCAAATGCAAATACAGTTATTTTATGACTACTTGCCTCTTGGTACATAAAGCAGTATAATATATATATATATATATATATATATATATATATATATATATATATATATATATATATATATATATATATATTATGTTAATGTCATTAAGGAAAAAACACTTTACTGAACTTCTAAAAACTGTGACAACTTTGCTGACCGGGAAAGTAACCACTTGGTCACCATGGTCAACTTTGCCTTCTCCCCACTGTAGTGCGATCTTGGAGTTGGTATATTTAGTTAGAGGGGTGTGGGAGGTGCAGCCCCCTACTTGGGTGGGTTTTATTTGCTTTGATTTGGTTATTTAGTCGTGGTGGCCTAGTGGTTACTTTCCCGGAGTAAAATTCCGGTGATCTAAGAGTTCATGCAAGTAAGTGTTTGTTGAAGTCATCCCAGTTTTTAGAAGTTCGATGAAGTGGGTTTTCGATAGTAACAGGTAGACCCATATGTATGTGTGATATATATTATATTATATATATATATATATATATATATATATATATATATATATATATGTATGTGTGTGTGTATATATATATATATATATATATATATATATATATATATATATGTATATATATATATATATATATATATGTATATATATATATATATATATATATATGTATATATATATATATATATATATTTTTTTTTTGTGTGTGTGATTAAGAACTTTAAGTGTTTTGAATGAACTAGATGTACAAAGTACAACTGATAATGATTTATTGCACTACTTAATTGTAGAGACACCTTTTATTCCATTTATTTATGGCCAATCAAAGTTGCATAAATCTATGACCAGTAGTGTCTGCAAGGGGATGGGTGACAGAACCATCATCTAAGTTCTTAGAAATCCAAACAGCAGCAGGTGCTGGTGTCAAGCGGCCACAAACCAAAACTGGAATGGTATGCACAAACAAGATAGTATGGTGAAAGGAAACCTTTCACTAAATCACTCTTCAACTGACAAAAATTCCAAACTTCCAGGTAGAAATCACCACGCTAACTCTAGCAATGTGGAGCAGTAAATCCTTTAATCACAGTGAGCGCTTTCGCCATGCGGCTTCTTCAGACTGTTATACAATAATAAAAACTCAAACAGTTGTCTTTATAACATGTCCCCTCACCCCATTGGTTAAAAACGTCATTACACATATTCAAACGCTAAAACACAAAGCACTCGATCTTATACACAATGCATTCATGCAATGCAATCCGCTTCGTAATCAACAAAACGGTAGACACCGATATCAACTAGACACCACTCCATTTATAGAAAAACAGTACAAAAGGGAAATAAATACAGTAAATCCTGAATAAAAACATTTTATAGTATGCTACATGATCCTTGTCATGTTAGAACAACAGATAAACATTGTGATAGAATCACTCAATATCGCTGCATAAGAATATATATACTATTTTCATATTAAACTAACCTACGCTTAAAACGCTAAGCATGTGTGTAAAAAGCAGGGCTTTACTTACTGCTCTAAAATCAACAAATCCTTAAAAACCTTAAAAATCCTTAAGACGCAACAAATAATGCTGCTGCTTTTGCTTACACACGGCTACGCTATCAAAACACTGAACCACGTTGCTCCTGAATGTGTCGTCAGCTTAAACTTAAAGGGGACGACGCTCTGGAGTAGAGCATTTGAAAATCGGGTTCTGTGGTGGATGAATCCACTTCAGACGGAGAAAATGTAGAATTGTGTATTTAAACATAACTGTTTTGATGTCACCTAACTTGTAAATTATAAATAAAAAATAAAAAATAATAAACAATTAAAAAATAAAAAATTTTTTGATTACCTCCTACTAAATAATCATACCCAGAAAGCAGACGGTTAATCCACGAAAGATCTCATGGAGGTAGACATAAAGCATCCAAATGCATTACTTCTAAAAAACTGAAATAGGGCAAACTAGACCTGGAACGGAATGTAAAATGTATATACGTTTCCATTGAAACAAATACAGCCTACATGCTCTATGTACGCTAAATGTTGGTGTGCACATGCGCTGCAGATAACAGCATGTCTAAAGTCTGCTTAACATCGCACTCTTAACACCTAGACATATCATATACCGGCAATGATAATGTCAATCACTGTAATACCACGTCTAACTATGCAATAGATTTCTGGATGTGGTTAAACCCATTGTCCGGACATGGAAGAATAACGGATGAATGAAACTCTGCCACGGCTCTGTCAGGTGTATATAAGGGAATAAGCAGATGTGGCAATGAGTATATAATGTATGAGGTGGATCGAAAAAGAGAGGGGATGGGAGGGGGCAAGGCAAAGACAGGAAGGGAGAGGAGAGGAGGGAGGGGACAACAACAGAAAGGGGAGCGGGAAGGGGAAGGAAGGAGAATGGAGAGTGAAAATGAAACATGAAGGATAACTGGTAACAAAAGAGGAATGGTGCAAGGGGAGGGAGACTTGGTGCAGGAAAAAAAGGGGGGCAGAAAGGACCAGGTAAGACATGAAGGGGATGGAACCAGAGGAAAAAATGAGAGAAGGAATCTGTGGGTGCACTAAGCTGAGGTACAAAAGTAAAAAACGGGTATGAACACACCCCGGTGTTTGTGATACCTTCTATAAAGGTACTAATGATCTCCTTTGCAAGAGAGAAAGTATAGGATGCTTACTGAAGAAATACAAAGTGGAGGACAGGTGTAAACACACTGTTGAGGTGTTCTATAGATCCTACTGTTTGGGTACAAATAATCTCCTTTTCCGAAGGAAGGGTCTGACCTGTACTTTATCATTGAGTCCTGGGTACATCTCAGCCCTCAATCTTATAATCCATTTCGTCTCATTCTCCAGGGTGAAGTTAACAATGTCACCTCCTCTCTTATTCGGTGTGATCTTCTGGATGACAAAGAATGTAAATGAATGGTTGGGCCCTCTCTCTTTCTGATGTTTGGCCAGAGCATTGACCATCGATGCTGTCCTAATGTGGTAAATGTGCTCCCTAATGCGTTCTCTGAGTGACCTGTTGGTTTTACCAACATAGAACGCTTGACATGCTTCACAGGTCGCCATGTAAACAATATTGGAGCTTCCACATGAGGTTTTAGTATAAAAATTATAGCTTCGTTGAGTCGTGGGATGGATAAAGCTCACTGTCTCATTAATAAACATGCACTGATTGCATCTACCACACGGTGTGGTGTTCATCAACTGTGTGTTAGGTGCCTCTATAGCTAGATTGTTCCTAGGTTTGCACAAAATTCTCTTTAAATTGGGTTGATTCTTATAAGAGATACTTGGGCATGACCCCACTATCTCCTTTATGTCATGGTCTAACATCAGTAGATCCCAATGCCTCTCCAAGATTTGTTTCAGACCCACCGAATCCTTAGTATAGTACATAGAAACTCTGCTCTTAATGGGGTTCGAACAGTTGTCCAATACTAAAGGGGGTAAGGGCTCAGAATAGTATGGTTTTGCCCTGGTATTTCTAAGGCTTTCAACATCAATAGCAGTACATTCAAAGGTATTTTCATTATAACCCCTTTTCAAAAATCTAGCCTTCAGACCTTTTAGTTCGTCTGCATATCCTTCATTAGTAGGATTCAACCTAGAGGCCCTCATTATCTGGCCCTTCATCACATTGTCGAACACATACTTGGGGTGCATGCTATCCCTGTGTAGAATGGTGTTCCTGAAACATAACTTCCTGTGTACATTAGTGTTGAGCAGCCCATTACTGAGCCTATTGATGCTCACATCCAGATATGAAATATGTTCTACTGAGTAGTTTAAAGTAAACCTAAGAAACTCAGTTGAACTATTCATGCATTCAACAAAAGTCAACAACGCTTCTCTGTCTCCCTTCCAAATAAAGAAAAGGTCATCTACGAACCTACGGTAGAAACCAACATGTTCCTGAAACTGTGGTGTGTTAAATAGGAATGTCTCTTCCCATTGCACCTGCTGCTGTTTGGATTACTTTATACTGTTTTTGCTGGTGTGACATCCTACGCTCGGGGGTTATATTTGACTTATTTTATCTTGATTTTCTTTACTCCTGAACTGTGGATATGGCCGACAATGCTACCTCGAACATAGAACTACCGTACGTACCACAAACTGTCCCACCTAGTGATAGGATGGGACGGTTTCATGCTTGTGTGACTGGCGGGGAGAACTTGTTACTCTCTTATGAGCCGGATTTTGGCTCAATGAATGCTATCAATAATAATGAGAGTTATCTAAGTTTATCAAATGACTTGCAAGTTTTAGAAACTGAGACAATTAAGTTAAAAAAGCTGCAGGTCCAACGCCAATATTTTGAAGCATGTTTGGACAAACACATTATTCCACGTGGGCTACGTATTTTGAAAATGCCTACCTCAGGTGACTCTATACCGGACCTTTTATATGAATGGCAGCAGCTCAATATTGAGCTTAGTAATAATTATATGAAATTGTTAATCAGGTTCCATTTACCTGAGGAGGAGAATTTAAGATTGAAAGTAAATGATATGTATGATAATATTACTAAGAAATATGTGAATGTAAATGTTGACACCAAGATTGAAAGGGTTATAGATAATGTTATGGTTTTTGAAAGACGATTGATCGAACAAAAGAAGAATAAAATCATGAGGGATCTAAGGGATTTTAGAAATTCAAACGTATTCACTTGGCCCAGAGACAGACCAACTATGAATAATAATAATGTTGGTAATAGACCCACACTAGGGAATGGGAGTCAACATAACTCGAGTGGGCAAACAATGAAAGGGAACGTTTCTAGTGTTGAGAATGGTGTGGATAGACCGGCAAGTCATAGACCGGTTAGTGGTACAACCAGTTCTGATATTAATACGAGGAGGAATGTTTCATATACTGAAATTGTTTTTCAGGAAGATGAACGTGGGGATAGCTCAGATAATCCTGCAATTAGGGGGGAGAAGGAGACTGTAGTGGAGGGAATAGATACTCATGTCATCCAACCACTACCTGACCCTACCACCATGAGTAATGTGAGGAAATCAGATGAAGTTGTGGTCAGAAGGAAGGTCCTACAGAGCAATAACAATACCCCTTTCCCCATAGCACAGAAGCAACATCAAGGGAGAACAAGATCGATGAGCAGGGGCAGACAAAAGAGGAAAGGTTCAGGAGGGGAACAACAAGGGCCCACCCTGAAAAGGATGTGGGAGAAAACGATTCGCTGATTGTGAATCTTTCTAAGAAAGTTCTGAATAAGTATGAGGAAGATGTCCTCAATAAGGGTCTAAGTTTTATACCCACTAGTAGGGGTAATGTTGCTGACTCTATTATTGATATTAAAATGTTTGTAAGGAACATCCAGTTGAAACTTGAATTTGGTAATACCCCTGAGCGACAGGACACTAGCAGGTTTAGAAGCAACAGTGTGTACATCCCCCAGCTACATCCGTTGTTGGATGTTTATTCTAAGATTACAGAGAATGACATTTACAGTCATTTTGAGAATACAAGGAATGTCAAGCATAAACAGAATTTAAGTTTTAATCACAGGGTAGCACTTAAGGACCTGAGATATGATACTACTCTTGTTATAAGACCAGCTGACAAAGGAGGACCTATTGTCCTGATGGATTCATTGGACTACAATAGAAGGATGGGAATACTTTTAGGAGAGACCTCCTCATACCTGAAGATAGGGATGGATGTGGTTAAAGAGAAAACCCTACAGGTTTACTATATGCTTGATGAGCTGTTAGCTTCTGGTAGTATTATGAAGGAACTTTATGATTATTTTAAAGTGAATAATCCCCTGATCCCTATTATACAAGGACTTCCCAAGGTCCATAAGTCGGCCAGTGATCCACCCATGAGGCCAATAGTAGCTGGACAAGGTTGGGTGACTGAACCCTTCTCCATTTTTATTGAATATCATCTAAGGCCACTGGTTAATAAGAATAAGTTTATACTTAGAGACAGCAAGCAGTTCCTGTTGGATCTATATGACTATATGAAAAAATTAGAGGATGATGCACACTATATCTTAGTAACACTAGACGTTGTGAGCCTTTTCACTATGATCCCCAATGATTTAGGTGTACAACATATACAAGAGTACCTTAAAAATCATTCTGAATTTACAAATGTGAAAATAGACTTTATTGCTCTCCTTCTAGAAACAGTTTTGTTGAATAACGTTTTTATGTTTGGAGATGACATCTTCTTACAGAAGGATGGCGTGGCTATGGGCACGTCTTGTGCCAATAGCTACGCCAACCTTGTCATGGCACAATGGGAAGAGACATTCCTATTTAACACACTACAGTTTCAGGAACATGTTGGTTTCTACCGTAGGTTCGTAGATGACCTTTTCTTTATTTGGAAGGGAGACAGAGAAGCGTTGTTGATTTTTGTTGAATGCATGAATAGTTCAACTGAGTTCCTTAGGTTTACTTTAAACTACTCAGTAGAACATATTTCATATCTGGATGTGAGCATCAATAGGCTCAGTAATGGGCTGCTTAACACTAATGTGCACAGGAAGTTATGTTTCAGGAACACCATTCTACACAGGGATAGTATGCACCCCAAGTATGTGTTCGACAATGTGATGAAGGGCCAGATAATGAGGGCCTCTAGGTTGAATCCTACTAATGAAGGATATGCAGACGAACTAAAAGGTCTGAAGGCTAGATTTTTAAAAAGGGGTTATAATGAAAATACCTTTGAATGTACTGCTGTTGATGTTGAAAGCCTTAGAAATACCAGGGCAAAACCATACTATTCTGAGCCTTTACCCCCTTTAGTATTGGACAACTGTTCGAACCCCATTAAGAGCAGAGTTTCTATGTTCTATACTAAGGATTCGGTGGGTCTGAAACAAATCTTGGAGAGGCATTGGGATCTACTGATGTTAGACCATGACATAAAGGAGATAGTGGGGTCATGCCCAAGTATCACTTATAAGAATCAACCCAATTTAAAGAGAATTTTGTGCAAACCTAGGAACAATCTAGCTATAGAGACACCTAACACACAGTTGATGAACACCACACCGTGTGGTAGATGCAATCAGTGCATGTTTATTAATGAGACAGTGAGCTTTATCCATCCCACGACTCAACGAAGCTATAATTTTTATACTAAAACCTCATGTGGAAGCTCCAATATTGTCTACATGGCGACCTGTGAAGCATGTCAAGCGTTCTATGTTGGTAAAACCAACAGGTCACTCAGAGAACGCATTAGGGAGCACATTTACCACATTAGGACAGCATCGATGGTCAATGCTCTGGCCAAACATCAGAAAGAGAGAGGGCCCAACCATTCATTTACATTCTTTGTCATCCAGAAGATCACACCGAATAAGAGAGGAGGTGACATTGTTAACTTCACCCTGGAGAATGAGACGAAATGGATTATAAGATTGAGGGCTGAGATGTACCCAGGACTTAATGATAAAGTACAGGTCAGACCCTTCCTTCGGAAAAGGAGATTATTTGTACCCAAACAGTAGGATCTATAGAACACCTCAGCAGTGTGTTTACACCTGTCCTCCACTTTGTACTCCTTTAGTATGCACCCTACACTTTCTCTTTTGCAAAGGAGATCATTAGTACCTTTATAGAAGGTATCACAGAACACCGGAGTGTGTTCACACCTGTTCTTCACTTTTGTACCTCAGCATAGTGCACCCACAGATTCCTTTTCTCATTTCTTCCTCTGGTTCCATCCCCTTCATGTCTGACCTGTTCCTTTCTGCCCCCCTTTTCCTGTACTAAGTCTCCCTCCCTTTGCACCATTCCTCTTTTAGTTACTAGTATCCTTCATGTTTCATTTTCACTCTCCATTCTCCTTCCTTCCCCTTCCCGTTCCCCTTTCTGTTGTTGTCTCCTCCCTTCCTCTCTTTTCTCCCTTCCTGTCTTTGCCTTGCCTTCTCCCATCCTCTCTTTTTCGATCCACCCCATACATTATATACTCCTTGCCACATCTGCTTATTCCCTTATATACACCAGACAGAGCCGTGGCAGAGTTTCATTCATCCGTTATTCCTCCATGTCCGGACAATGAGTTTCACCACACCCAGAAATCTATAGCATAGTTAGACGTGGTATTACAGAGATTGACATTATCATTGCCGGTATATGATATGTCTAGATGTTAAAAGTACGATGTTAAGCAGACTTTAGACATGCTGTTATCTGCAGCGCATGGGTACACCAACATTTAGCGTACATAGAGTATGTAGGCTGTATTTGTTTTAATGGTAACGGTTGTACACTTTACATTCCGTTCCAGGTCTAGTTTGCCCTATTTAAGTTTTTTAGAAGTAATGCATTTGGATACTTCATGTCTACCTCCATGAGATCTTCCGTGGATTTACCGTCTGCTTTCTGGGTATGATTATTTAGTAGGAGGTAATCAAAAAATGTTTTATTTTTTAATTGTTTATTTTTTATTTTTATTTATAATTTACAAGTTAGGTGACATCAAAACAGTTATGTTTAAATACACAATTCTACATTTTCTCCGTCTGAAGTGGATTCATCCACCACAGAACCCGATTTTCAAATGCTCTACTCCAGAGCGTCGTCTCCTTTAAGTTTAAGCTGACGACACATTCAGGAGCAACGTGGTTCAGTGTTTTGATAGCGTAGCCGTGTGTAAGCAAAAGCAGCAGCATTATTCGTTGCGTCTTAAGGATTTTTAAGGTTTTTAAGGATTTGATGATTTTAGAGCAGTAAGTAAAGCCCTGCTCTTTACACACATGCTTAGCGTTTTAAGCGTAGGTTAGTTTAATATGAAAATAGTATATATATTCTTATGCAGCGATATTGAGTGATTCTATCACAATGTTTATCTGTTGTTCTAACATGACAAGGATCATGTAGCATACTATAAAATGTTTTTATTCAGGATTTACTGTGTTTATTTCCTTTATGTACTGTTTTTCTATCAATGGAGTGGTGTCTAGTTGATATCGGTGTCTACCGTTTTGTTGATTACGAAGCGGATTGCATTGCATGAATGCATTGTGTATAAGATCGAGTGCTTTGTGTTTTAGCGTTTGAATA
The DNA here is from genome assembly GCF_019279795.1 of Protopterus annectens. Taxonomy (NCBI): domain Eukaryota; kingdom Metazoa; phylum Chordata; order Ceratodontiformes; family Protopteridae; genus Protopterus; species Protopterus annectens. The sequence continues at coordinate 1,816,547,812 of NC_056743.1, forward strand.
TGTGTAATGACGTTTTTAACCAATGGGGTGAGGGGACATGTTATAAAGACAACTGTTTGAGTTTTTATTATTGTATAACAGTCTGAAGAAGCCGCATGGCGAAAGCGCTCACTGTGATTAAAGGATTTACTGCTCCACATTGCTAGAGTTAGCGTGGTGATTTCTACCTGGAAGTTTGGAATTTTTGTCAGTTGAAGAGTGATTTAGTGAAAGGTTTCCTTTCACCATACTATCTTGTTTGTGCATACCATTCCAGTTTTGGTTTGTGGCCGCTTGACACCAGCACCTGCTGCTGTTTGGATTACTTTATACTGTTTTTGCTGGTGTGACATCCTACGCTCGGGGGTTATATTTGACTTATTTTAAGTTCTTAGAAACTCAAATTAAGAGTCAGTTTTGAAAAGATGGGGACAAGTCTAAAATATACTAATGATTTATTATATCAACTTTATGAATGGCCTAACAGTAAGAACTTGAATAATTGTTTGTTTGTTACATGAGATGTAGACTCACTGTTTACCAGGATACCTTAAGGATGTGGGTGTGGAATATGTGAGACAGTATCTTTTAGACTTTACAGAATACTCACAAAAATATATAAATATGCTGTGATGTTTACTGAAATTGGTTCTAAGTAACAATGTTTTTCTGTTTCAAAAACAGCTATATATACTAATAAAAAGTATAGCGATGGGGGCACCTGTTGATAACACCTATGCAAATATTGTAATGTATATTTGGGAACAGAAATTTGTGCTAACTACAGAAATTATATTTGCAGATAAGGTTGTTTTTTTAATCGTAAGTTTGTTATCAACTTTTATATCTGGAAAGGAAATAATGAAAGTTTTAATGATTTTTATGGTTATTTATCTGAAACATGTTCAGTCCTTAGTTTTAAAAAGACAGTGTCAGAAACAATATTGATTGTTTAGATATCACTATTTTTAAGAACAATGATGGAACACTTGGCACAAAGTTGTATAAAAAAACTGCAAAAAGAAATGCAAACTTTCATTATAATAGCATGTACCCACAATATATGTTTGACAATGTAGTTAAAAATCAGTTATTTAGGGTAGCAATGCTAAATATAGTAGATGGAAATATGATTACTCAGCTTGAGAATGTAGTCACTGATTTTATAGATGGGATTTAATAAGAAAATATTTGAAAAAATATGGGAAGAAGTGAAGAAACAGCAAACCACAATGGCTAGAACTGTCTTCACAGCAGAAAGGAAGTTTGTAAAGAAGGCTACACACCCCAGAATAAGATTAGGTGTATGTTTAATCTAGCAATAACAAAAATACTAATAAAATCAAGAATATAATTAGTAAATAGTGGCACATTCTACAACATGTCCCAGAGAGGGATCTGTATGATATAGATAAACCTAGTTTCGGATATGAAAAGAGTCAGAATTTGAAACATGTTTTATGTGATAAGGAACAGACGTGTGGATAGAAGTATTAATACAACAAAGAACAGCGGTACGTATAAATATGGCAGGTGCATGTATTGTCGGTATATATGTGAGGATAATGTAATCATTCACCCCATCACAAATAAGAAATATAAGTTAACAGCAAATGGAAATTGTGAAACAAAGAATTTAGTCTGTTTAGAGAGATGTAACTTATGTCAAGCATATTATGTGGGGAAAACAAATCAGAAATTTAAAGAGGGTATTGGGAATCATTTATATGGAATTAAATGAGAATTATTGACAAATGCATTATACAAACATAAGAAAGATAAAGATGCTGATCATAATTTTAAATTTTCTATTTTAAAATGTATAAATGAGACAACAGATAAGGGGAATGTGAAACAACACAGAGAATTCGAAGAGTTTTATTGGCTATAACTCTTAGGAGCACATATAACACCTGGTTTGAATGAGCAATGTTTCACTGAAACCAATACTAAGGGAACTTCAGAAAAAGGTTCAGTGAATAATGACAGTCATTTGATTATGATTTCATATATATGAGCCTAAGCTGTTTCATTGCATTCATTCATTTTGCCGAAAGAAGCCTGCAGGGCAAAAGTTGTTACTAGCGTGATTTTAACTTTTGCATGGATTCTTAAGTCAATAACATTTTTTATTTTTTACTGAAAGCAGTTCATGGTTCCAGTGACTTTTTGTTTATTTTTGCTGATATTGGACCTGATGATTACTGGATTTCTTTGAGCTACTGGCTGTTCTTTTGGGTTTTGTATTGTGTCATATACCTTGGCCAGGTTAAGGTAGCCAGGGTGAACCATTTTGCCCTCATCCATTGCTTTGGTGAACTTCTCAAAGAAGTCCACTAGGATGAGTAGGCATAACCTGCCTTTGATGAAACTAAACTGGATAGGGTCCAGTGTCTGGAGGTTTACTATATCATTATTGATCATTTCCATGATAATTTTTCCATGGCTTTGCATATAAAGCTAGGCCCTTTACATTTCATGGATATTTTTTGACCAGGTGTGGGCTGTTTAATGAGTCCAATTTAGCTCCTGGAAGGAGTGTAGTAAATTAATGCAGTATAAGAACACAGGTGAAGGTACTCCTATCACTGTAGGGCAGTTATGTGCAGCAAATTCGGCCATCCAACAAGCCTGGGAGTTATAACTGAGATTACCATTACTTCCTTTTTCTTAATTAAGCCAGTTTTCACTGCCACTGATTTATATCTGAACAAAACCACACACACACACAGACACACACACACAGACACACACACACACACACACGTGCACACACACATGCACACACACACACACACACACACACACACACACACACACACACACACACACACACACACACACACACACACACAATATGTATCTATATAGACAAATAATATACTTCTCACCTTGTGGATTGTGGACGAGAACAGAAACACTTCCCCTACATGAGCTGTACCAAGTGTCATTTGGTATTAAGCACATTAAGAAATATGAAACGTAACTACAAACACTAAACGTATCAATATCCTGACAGCGGCATATCTCCTGATTCATATATGGTTTAAATGGTAAGTAAACTTAGACTGTAACACAATAAAAATAAAAAAAAATGTATTGCTCACACCATCATTACAGCTGGTATTGCAATGTTTAAGAAGTTAATGCATAAGCATATATCTTGCAAACATTGGTGTAGGTTGCAAACTGTGAAATTTAGTCACAGGACAGAAAGGGAGGGTCATCAGTATTGAACTAAATGATGAACAGTTACCCCCAGACAAACAGAGTTAAAAGAAATATGCTTGCATTGTTGTAAACCCTCTCATATTCATCCATTCAGGCCAAAATGAGGGGGAAAAGTTAGATTATATAATCCTTATGGAATAATTCAGGCTGGCGATGGCCCGCTTCTATGCATGTAACAACCTGCACTTGTGACACTGTCTCATATTCCTGCTATAATAGTTTCAGTTCTCCTGTAAACTTCTTTTTGCAGAGGGGCCCAATGAAGTCTGTGGTTTCTTCTTTTTCCTTCTCTGAAAAGTGCACCAGTTGATGTCATGCTCAACATTGCACTGAGGATGGTGTTTCTATAACGGTACAGATTCCATGGAAGGCAGGCTACCACCCTCTTCAGTAGTTATGCATGGATTGAATAATCTTTGGCTTTGTTTCTTGTCATAGATTAAGTAGTGAAATATTTACTGTATCTCGTGTATCCCTTTACCTCTGTCTAAATACACTTCAGCTTGTGAGGGGTCATTAAAGCATAAGGTCAATGCCTCTTTCTAAACTAGCAGGGGAGCCAAAATCACAACTGGACTAGAAGGGTCATCTCATTAAAGCACTTTAGCACAGGATAAAATCCTTTCACTTCTTGAAGGGATGCACTGTACGTTTGGGCAAATCAGGTAACTGTGCCCCTAACTGGGCACTTGAGACACAATTCCCTAGATACTCTTAATACTTTATCCCTGTCTATCTAATTGAGCAAACACAACATGATGCATTGTGGGAGGTTAGTGGGTATTCTAGTATTGAAAGAGATATGTCTTTTCAACTGCTAAGAGATATTCCTTCTTCAGGAGGATAGAGAATTAATGTCCAATAAATTGTACTAGGTTATCTCCTTCAGTCCTTTTAAGCAGGTCTGCTACTACTACGTTATTTCTGCATGATCAGTTTTCAGTATCATCCACCTTTACTTCTAGCTTCTTTTATAGTCCATTTTTTTCCTCTGTCTAATGTGTATGCACATTCAACAAGTTTCATTGTTTGGATAGATTTTAATGCTAAACCTCTAGTTTTTAGTGAATCACTGTTGCTCCTGCTTTGGTCTCTTTCCTTGTGGATTTTAGTTTCTTCAAGTCCGTCTTCACCTCTTACAGGAGGCTAGTAGGTTTTGCAGAATATCAGGGTCTGAGTTATGCTTCCTGCTTCCTCCTTAAGTCTTATTTCTGTTTCACAGCCATATCCCCCAATTTCCTTGCAATATGAACAGTTGGTAGAAAAAAGTTCCGTCTACATTTGTATTTTATGTTCTCTTTTGACCAATAATATAGGTTCATAGATTAGTACTAAGCTGACTGTCCTTGTGAGCCATTTTAAGCCTAGCCAATTATCCCTTCTGAGACTCAAACCCTGCCCCTTGTGTTTGTAAGGCAAACACCTTAACCATTCGGCCACCCTCCCAACCTGTCCAGTATGCAAGTGGAGTATTGGTTCAGGACACAGCTAAATGTGATTTTAGTGATTATTTTGACTTTAGACTCCCTGACCATTGTGACACTCAGTGATTACATCCACGCTCACAAGTGTTCTTGAGTGCATCCCCAAATCATTCATATTCTTGTTGCCATGTTTTGCAATCTGTAAAAGATAAACATGACATACTTTTAGTTTCCCTTTATGAACATATGTGTTCCCACTGCTTTATATAGTGATTGCTTCTCTTTTTTAAATTTTATATTTTATTTTATGCATTTATTTACTTGGTAAACCCACTAGACACAAGTATTCCTTTTCAGTGAGATGCATGAGTATTGTCTGGTCAAGTGGCTTGCTTAGAGTAAGACAGCAGATAAATGCAGGTGGAAGGAATCAAACCGTATACCATTGACTGCAGGAAACAGCTTGCTACAAAATTCAGAACCTTAATCCTCTGTGTTAACTGCCAGAATTCTTTAATTCTTTACATGGAGACTCATGCATTTTCATTTAATTACTAAATCCCATTTATAGAATTACTACCATCTGGCAATTATAGGTTCATAAGTTCATAGGTGTGTACTAGGCTAATGGCCCTGGAGCCTTTACAAACCTAGCCCATAGGATTACCCTGGCATCGTGCCATCCAACCTTAGTTCCTAGTGCCTCTGTGGAGTAGAGCCACTGGAGTGATCCCCGAGATGACTTTTTATTTCCCATCCACTCATCGAGATTTCTCTTGACGAGAGCCAGTGAGGTGCTCTGCATGACATGTACGGGAAGTCTTTTCCATAGCATGGGCAGTCTCTGGGTTATGAACCTGTCCCTCCAGCATGTTCTGTTGATTGTGGTAATGAGGTTGAGGTCTCTGGAGCATGTGGTGTGGAGGGATTGGGATTTCTTTAGATGTAGCATTTCTAACAGAGCTGGGTCAGACATGGCTATGTAAGTCAAGCAGAGATCGCCTCTAAGTAGGCGATATGAGACAGAGAATAGTTGGAGTTTTCTAAGTCTGTCCATATAGGACAAGTGTTTAAGGCCTATGATCCTCTTTGTGAGGTACTTTTGCGGCCTCTCCAGTTGTTGTAGGTGTCTAGTGAGGTACATGCCAAATGTGGCATTGTACTCGATGATTGGCCTAATGAGGGAAGAGTAGAGGGAGACAATGGCCTCTTTCTTCCTGGATGCAAAACCATTAGTAATGACACATAAAAGAACTTTCTGACCACAGTGGCAACGTGGTAGTCAAAAGAGAGGTTGCTGTCAACCTGTGTGCCCAGATCTCTTATAACACTTTCTGTGTTCAGCAGATTACCATCAATGTGTTAATTCAAGGGAACCAGGTTTTCCCCAAAGGGGATGAAGACGCATTTTTTGGCATTGAGCTTAAGGCCATGGTTCTGACACCAGTCATTGGTCTCATTTAGGTCTTTCTGTAGGATGTCAACATCACTTGGGGAGTTAATAATAGCTTCCAACTTCCAACCCTCTGCAAACTTTGTCAGCCAGAGTCCTTTCGTGTTGGCCTGGACTTCAGAGAAGTAGATACCAAACAGGAGAGGACCCAGGACCGAACCCTGTGGGACTCCACTCTTGACTAGTCGGCAGTCTGACTTGGAGTTAGCTGCTTTCACACTGTGGGTTCTATCTGTGAGCCAATTTGCAACCCACCTAGTGATATAGGGGTCGATGCCTAGCTTAGTAAGTTTTTCTATGATTCCTGAGTGGGGAATGGTATCAAAGGCCTTTTTAAGGTAGGCTGTATGAACCACCTTACCTTCATCCACAGCTCTGGTGGCTGACTCAAAGAAGTCAACCAAGTTGATCAGGCATGATCTACCCTTCACAAAACCAAACTGTGTAGGATCCAGAGTTTGGGTATTCTCTATATCCTTGTTTATTATGTCCATGATGATGCATTCCATAGCTTTGCATGTCAGGCTCATCAGGTTAATGGAGCAATAGTTCCTCAGGTCTGTAGTCACTCCTCCTTTGTGGAGATACAGATTAGAAGGCTTAGTGGTAGATCCCATGACTATGGTGTGCATGGTCCAGGGTTCAACACCTGCGATGTATTAGACATATTTTCCTACAGAATAAGGCTAATTTAAGAGGGGTCTAGGGAAGTACATAGTGTGAGAAGAGATAGCCAGGAAATTGTTATGGCTAGGCTTGTATAGGCCCTAGGGCTGATAGCCTAGTACCAACCTATAAACCTATGAGAGGGATGACTGTAGCAGTGCGCCATTCAGTAGGGACAAAGCCTGAGGTGAGGATGTGATTGAACAGGGCACACAGGTGAGGTGCCAGTTCACTCTGTAGTTCATGTAGAACACAGCCAGGGACACTGTCAGGTCCCATAGAAGCTGTATTCTTGGCCTTGGACAGTGCTGTTTTAACCTGTGCAGCAGTAATACTGGGTGCCTGGTAATGTACTGGTTTTGCGATTGGTCCTTTGGGGGGGAGAGAGGGGTAAAGTTAGCACTGAATCTGTCTGCCTGTATATTTGCAATATCTATTGGCTCGGTATAGGAGGTGCCATTGTGCAGTAGCTCAGAGCAAATCTGGGTATTGCCATGGAGATTCTTTACATAACTATAGAAGGCCTTGTGGTTGTCTTTGCTATCTGTGGCAGTTCTGTTTTCATAGCTAGCTTTAGAGGATTTGATGAGGGATCTCAACCTTTTGTTGAGGCTGATAAGGGAGTTTTTCCAGTCTTGGGACTTCACCTTACTCTGCATCAGTTTCCTCCTTCAGTTGTAGAGTTTGTATATGGCAGGGGACCACCAGATTGGTTTCCCTTTTTTTGAAGAGAGCGTCTTAGTTCTATTGGGTATGGCGAGATCCATGCATTTGTGTACGTGTTTGTACAGTGCATTGTTGTGTAATTTGGTGGTCATGCAACTATTCTCCATTTGCATGGGTGCCATGAAGTTAGCCACCTCTGTTTTTAGGAGCCCAAAGTTAGCTTTGGAGAAGTTTTTCTTGGTGGTTACCTTTGTTGGGGGGTGGGTGGTAAGGATGTGTATTTCCAAGTTGATTAACTTGTGATTGGATCTAACCAGGGATAAGTTGACTATTGGTGTAGAGCAACGGTCACCCATGTTAGTAATGACCAGGTCAAGGATGTTGCTACCTCTAGTGGTGGTAAGAACGAGCTGGTCCAGGGCATTGGAATTAATGAATTCCAGAAAGAGTCGGGCAAGTGTATTGGTACATGAATAGTTTTCCCAGTTAATATAGGGGTAGTTGAAGTCATCCAGTATGAGAGTGTTAGGTTGGACCCTAATATTCTCCAGGGTGCTTAGGAATGTGGACTGTGAATCTTGGGACATGGTTGGGGACCTATAGCAGGCTACGACCTGAATCGCTGTCTTACCCAATGTTAGCTGCACCTGAAGTATCTCAGATGCTTTATGTTGGGCTACCAGTCTGGAGGTGTGCACATCCTTTATGAATATGGAAACACCATGTAGATCTTTCTCCTTTTATGATTATTGAATTAACAAGTAAATTAAATGATTTTGTTTTGATTGGATGTGTAAAAGTAACTCATAGCATGGCTAAACAAAACTCTGCAAAATCTCCTTATGGCCAGGGGATCAGGGATTGTAGCTTTAGTGCCGAGATATTAGGATTCAAGATCATTACAGTTTCTATCTAAAATTACTTGGTTTTCTTAAAATGAATTTGGTCAAGATTAGTAAAATCTTGCTGCAAAGAAAGAGGGAGGACGAGACTGCACCGTGCTCAGCAGTATGCGGTGACGCTGAAGACAAGGAAATTGACAAAGGCAGCCAATGTAAATGCAGAGGAATCAGGAAGTGCTTAGTAGTAATGGAGCGAATTCTTTTAACTAATGACAATGTACATTAAGAAGCTTCCTTTTATTAATACATTACATTTAGCCTGCATTTATCAGCTAAGTGTGTTAAAGAAATTTACAGTATCTCTTCTGTTTAATGTCTCTTTGGGCTTTCATATGCATGGCATATTTTCAGAAGAACATTTTGCCTTTTTAAATTTAGTTTATAAAGTGCAGTTTAGAAATAACACTGAAGATAAAGGCTTGCTTTTTAGAGGGACAACTTTCTACCATATTTATCAACCATGGATATAGTAGACAGAATGGCTCACCACATGGATAACTGCCATAAATAATAAATTAAAACATGCAGGGTTTTAATTAACATATTTGGAAACATTCCCGAATCCTGTTCTATTTTTTGTAATTTAGATTGTTTCTATAACCTTTGCTGATGTACGCTCTTACTATGTTATCTGTATAGAATGCTAAACAAACGCATTTTCTCTGATCTATGTTCCTTTGCCTCCTCATCTGGGCGTAATGATAGGAAGTCATCCTCTGATGTGAATGCCTTGCCAGCAGAAGAAATACATAAGAAATAAATATAAAATTAATGACATGGCTTTCTTTATGGAGTCTGTATGTCCACTTACTAGTTGCTCTGATTTCTTCCTACATCCCAGGGACGTACCATGGGTGAATTGGCAATCTTCCAGATTGTCCATATTTGTGTAGTTCACCTATGTATTGTCAAGTTCTAACACAATGGGGAATGGGCTCACCAGTATTAATTATCCAGAACTCAACCCAATACAAAATTTAAAGGTGTTTATTTTGAAAAAGGGAAGTTCCCTTGCACCTGGGGATGAACAAAATGTCACCTGGATAAATGTAACCTTTGCAGCTGGGGGTGGGGACTAACCTAGACACCACCTGAACTTATACTAACTTCAGTGTTACACAAAATCTGGAAAAATTCATGGGAGGACCCCGCCTCCTCTGCACACACAACAGCACTGTCACAGCTAGCACAGGAACAGAAATCACACTGGCAGTTGCTTTCCTAGGAAAACAGAGATCTGTGAGAAGGAAACTAACAACTTTAAATTGACAAGTTGAACCATCATCCATTCAGAATTCAACAACAACTACTAGGTTGTCCTTTTATTTTTCACATTTCCCACCATGCAGCTGTGACCATCAGATGCATGCAGCTCTTCTCCTCATTGACCTGGTCTACTGGACATGCACTAACCTGTCCCTAGACACGCACTGGTTAGGAAATCAGAGTCACTAGTGCAGAATCATGCTGCATGCCTGTGAGTGAGCTGTTGCTCCTGTTTCCTTGTGGTAACCATGGCAGTTCTACAGTCACTGCCCTCAGGAGGTGTATTCTCAATTCTGTGCATGTGCAACCTCCCAGCTGAGAGGCTCAGTGCTCATGCAGCACAGAGCCAAACAGACACATATGGTGCATATTGCAGCAAGCCTTTAGACTGCTTCTCAGCCCCATCCCCCACAGATGCATATGGTGCATATTGCAGCAAGCCTTTAGACTGGTTCTCCTCCCCATCCCCCACAGTCCATATGGTGCATATTGCAGTGAGCCTTTAGACTGCTTCTCCTCCCCATCCCCCACAGTCCATATGGTGCATATTACAGCAAGCCTTTAGACTGCTTCTCCTCCTCATCCCCCACAGTCCATATGGTGCATATTGCAGCAAGCCTTTAGACTGCTTCTCGTCCCCTTCCCTATGATGGGCGAACCAATGTCAGCTGCCTAATTCCCCCCCGAAGCCCCTCCAGCACCCATGGTACTAATTTTACATGAGTCATCTGAAGCACAGCGAACTATCATTACTGAAGCAAATTCCTCCTTAGACATTGAACCCAGTTGGATCCTTCTAAAAATTCTCTCCTGGAAAATCAGTCACTTTCTAATAGCAATTGCTTACCTTCCTCCTCTAGCTTGTCTTTACAAATTTAAATCCTTTATTCTTACTATAGCTTCAGCTTAATAGGTTCATAGGAGATTACTATGCAAATGGCTTAAGAGCCCGTACACGTCTAAACAATAGAAAAAATAATAGTATCCTTCAGGAATTCATCCATTCCTCATAACTATCATATTGACAACCACGGCCGGCCTTAGGCATAGGCGAACTACGCGATCACCTAGGGCGCTGTACAAGAAGGCCTCGTAAAGGGCGCAATTTGTGTTTATTTATTTTAATTAATTTACTATTCTTATTATGCAAACGCATAATAAGAAAGTAAATTAATTAAAATAAATAGGGCGCCGGAATCATAGGGAGAGGGGGGGCAGAGAGCGCCCCTCCCACTTATATACTTTCCAGGTTGGCCAGGACTTTAAGAACTAACAAAAAAAAAATCTTCACTCTACGGTAGTGGAATCGGTAGTGGAGTCTTCTTCTTTAAGAAGAAACATACGTGCGTCACGTGACTCACGTCCACGCACGCCAACATGGCTGCAAACACGTTCTACAGTTGCAACAGCAATAAACAAGCAGAAGGGTTAACGCCATGTGTACACGTGTGGGCTATTCAGATTAAAAAGAAGGTAAGTGCATGAGTGTGTCTGTGTAGTTTACACTGGGCTTCTGTGTGCAAGAGAAAGTGTGTGTGTGTGTGTATTTCTGAGTTTGTATGTTTGGAAATAGCAGCTATTAATAAGGTTTAAAAAAAAAACACCAACAGCAAAGAAAATTTGAAAACACAATTTCACCAGCACATCACCGGCAATTCTTTATTCAAAACAGCGATCTGGTACCTCGACAATTCACCTTCATGGATCCAGATCGCTGTTTTGAATAAAGAATTGCTGGTGATGTGCTGGTGAAATTAATAAGGTTTGTCTAAAAGGATAGTCCCTTATGATCAGGTTGTATAAACTTTCAAAATGTGGCAGGGACTATAGACTCAGGGAACCCCACTACCTCAGAAGTCCTTCTGGAAAAAATGGATATGTAATTTTTGCCTCAGAAAGTTACTTATATATCTTAAACAGGGTCTATTTGCAGTGAATTCTAATGACTTCAACTCCTAGGTTTTAGATGAGTAAAGACAGGTAACACTGTATAAGATTGATTAAAGTACATAATCACCATATAGTTTCTCACTGAGATGCAGAACAGCTTTGTACTGCTCTGTGCATTGATTATGATGTAAGCAGTTAACAGGTGATATAGATGAAAGAAAGTTTTACTATAAGAAATCAGGATAATAATGTTGATTGAATTACATCTGCTACTATTGTTTTTCTTAAGATTTGGATAGGGTTTAGCTTATAAAATAATTGCTTATTTTTCTGCTGACTAATTCACTGAAGAATCTTGTCAAACTAAATTTCCCTATAAATCTTAGCTAAAAGAAATGTGAATAAATTATGTCTTCTGCTGTTTTTTTTAAAGATTTGGATAAGATTTAGCTTATAAAATAATTGAATTTTCTGTTGCCTATTTCATCATGGATTGCTGCTGGTGAAAAAATGGCTGTGATTTAAGATTTCCTTTTTTGATGAATCTTACAATGAGTGGGGCATTGTATTATTGAAGATCAGAGCTCTCAACCTATTATTTGCTTCCCCCCACACACACACACACACACACTTTACCCGCCAACAGCTATCATTTTTTTCTTACAGCTAACACCCCTGGTCAATTTCCTTCTCCCTGAAGCCCATGTATCCATTGATAGAGTGCTGAGACATAGATCTCCATTGTCCATAATGTTATACAGTTCCCAGATTTTGCCTCACATTTTTTGTCTTGTCCATTTAAAATATTTGATCTGATAAATCACTGAGGTGAAATGTCAGTCAATAATGAATTTGATTTTCAGCCCTCATTTCCTTCAGAAAATGCATGCTAAGACAAATGCTGTTATTCTAGCAACTTTCTAAGTCTATAAGAGCAATATTTATAAAACCTGTCCCTGTTTGGGGACCTTTGACCCCCCCCTTTATTTTAGGCTTTGTTCAGATTTCTTGTGCTAAGATGTTGAGAGTTAAGGAGGCATGGTATGTAATGTCCTAGTTGCTGATTTATGGGTTGCATTCTGAGAGGGGATAGGGGTTCTGCATTTCTTAGTGTGCCGTCCTTTGTTTAAGATGCCTAGTTACAGCAAGCACTGAATTTGTAGATGGAAAAGTGGAATGTAAAGTTCTTTGCCAGTAATAACATCTTCATTAGTTACAAATCTCTCTAATGTATAATTATTCAGATGATGTTTACTTCTGCAGAGATTGTGCTTATTCACTGATACTGTTTGAGAAGCCTTTTACGGTTAAAATGTTCTGAAATGGGCAGGTTTGTCATTATTGGGTCATACATTTTGTTTCATTACTTACTGGAAAAATGTTCAAAACTACAAATTTAACACGCTGTAACAAGTGTAAATGTTTTCAGTGTGCAACTAGCTGTTTTTTGTTTATCAAATGACACACTGTGTTGTAGAATGCGAAAGCAGCGTTAGTAGTATAATTGCCTTTGGTGCTGAAGGCTGTGGATTCCACACTCACACCATGTAGATGGAGTGTTGATATGCAGTGCCTATATGATTGTTGATTATTTGGTGCATTATAAGGGGGGATAGGGGTTCTACACTCCTGAATATGACCTTTTGTATGAGATACCTAGTGACTGTGAACTTGTTAGTCATTTCCTATTGCAATATTACCAACTTACCAATTTTTTAATGTAATATAGGCAATTAATTTTTCAAGGGCAGCAGGCACTGAATTTGTAGATAGCATTGATATGTAAAGTTGTTTGCTAGTAGCAACTTCTTCATTAGTTACATATTCCAAAGACATGCATCTGGAGCATTTCTCCCGGGCCTCCACTGAAAACAGGCTCTGTGGAACCTAGTCGGACTTTCCCGGTCAACAAATGAAAAATAAAAAAAAATAAATAAAAAAAAATATTTCTTTAATGTGGAATTTAGATGATTTTACTTCTGCAGAGATTGTGCGTGTGGGGTAATATTGGTGGATTGTAATGACAGAAGGCTTGAGTGGCCCTTTACTCTTGAGATTTTCTGAAATGGGTAGTGTTTAGTTCATAAATTTTGTTTCATTGCTTATTAAAAGAATGTTTAAAACTACAAATTTAAAACATATTCTAACAAGTGGTGCTGTATTATACAAGGAATATAATACAAGGAATATAATTCGATACAATCAGGAAAGTGAATTAAAAAATAAATACATGGTGTACATGGCCTTAAACAAATGTGTGCAAGGAGTCCGTTTTGAAAATGGCCCAAAGGTAAACTTAATTCTCCACCAACCAGATGCATTTCTATAAATGTGGGTTTTCATGCTGTTTCAATGAATGTGAGTTTTGCCATTTCAATGAATGAGTTTCAAGGGCAGAGAAGTTTACTGCTCGTGTAAGTCTGTTTTCACTGTGAGACTATTGTTTGTTTAGCAAATGGCTATCTGTGTTTGTGCTATTTCAATATCTGTAATCATTGTAGAAGCAAATAATAGAACATAAGGGTGGTAACTGGTGAGATAACCAAATAATGGAACACTGGAATGGCTGAGGAGGGGCTGCTGCTGCTGGAGGTTGCTGCAGGAGGGGCTGGTCTGGGGTGGCGGTCTATTACCCTTCCTAGAACCCTATTTTACCATGATCTTGCTCTGGTATTTCAAGTAGAAAATACTTATGTAAAGGTAGTTGCAGTTTAACTACATTACAAGGTATCTTTTTCTTCCTATGCCTTTAAATAATTTAAGGAAATGACTGGAGTGGCTTTCTTGGTGAATGACCAGTGGGTGTGGCTCAAATAGGGGTGTTTCATGAGTGTGGTGTAGGTGGGGCTTAAGGGGCGCCGGAACACTACTTCGCCTAGGGCGCCATTTCGGCTAAGGCCGGCCCTGTTGACAACATGCCCCTTAGAGTTGACCCAGTAGTCAGGGACTTAGGGACACACATAGATAGTAATCTAGCCTTTGACCATCACGTGTCTAGAGTAGTGAGATAATCATTCTGTGCTGTGCAACTTCTAAACAAAGGTATGGCATCTAAGTCATTGTTCCACTGTATTTGGTATTCATCAGACCTATCATTGAGAACAATGCTCCCTTTGGTATGTACCCAAACAGGCATATCCAACAACTGGAATGTCCACAGAGGTTCCTCACCAAACGTGTACAGGGCTTAAGTAAAATGTCCTATGCATACTGCCTTAAGGGTCTATCCTTGTATTCTGTCTCCTATAGGCTTTTGACAGGAGATCTATCCCCGACATACAGGGCATTGTCAGACCCCACTCTGAAGAACCCCCATGTATATCCACAAAACAAACAGCACTAGAATGACTTGTTCTAAAGACTTAACCCTTGCCTGTGATATAAATAGGCCCTGCTGGAGAGACAGGTACCTGTATCCCAGAGATTACTCCATCTCTGGAACAAGCTGCCCATCCATGTGAAGCAGAGTTCCTCTCTAACCCAGTTCAAGTGCAGCTTGGACAATTGGATGGGGGATAGGAGATTTATCCTTGGTTTGGCACCTATGTCTCTAATGGACACAGGCAACCTGTAAATGGTTAATCTCCTAGGACATAGCTTGTAAATGTTTTATCTCCCAAGCTCCTGCTTACACTTATCATGTGTATCAGAACTTTTCAGAGATTTGGGATGCATGGTTAGGCTTAAAAAGACCCTTGTGGTCATTAGCATAGTAAACACCAATGAACCTATGAATCTGTAGAACACAATTTTACCCAATGTATGGCCCCTAGGGGCAAGATGATGTCATGGGTTTGTGCCTATGTCTTGAGTATCTTACAGATTGTCCCTGTCAATAAGGGACATAAGGTCTACCCTAGGTGTGAATCCAAGGAAGTGCTCTGCTTAATGTGAGTAGGAACCCTGTTCCAAGGATGGGGCAATCTCTGGGACACATATCTGTCACTCAAGCATGTTTTGTTTGAGTAGATGACTAAGTTTAAATCCCAATATCAGGTAACCCTCATGCTGTTTGACTTGTGGATGTGTAGCAGCTCCATCAGGGCTGTAATTGTGAGTGCCTTGTAGGTCAGACATAGGTCACCCCTTAATAGTTGGTAAGAGACAGAGTTAAGAGATAGGGATTTTAATCTATCCACATAGGACATGTTGTTTACACCCTGTATTTTCTTTGTGATGAACCTCTGAGGTCACCCCAGCTGCTATAAGTGCCTAGTCAAGTACACGCCAAATTGAGTATTGTACTTGATTATTGGTCTAATGAGGATTGATTCAGCAGAATTATAATTTCCTTGGATCTGGATGCCATACCTTTACTTATATGTTATACCACATGCAAGCACTTCCTCACCACTATGGACACATGGCGGTCAAAGTTCAGGCTACAATCTATCTGTGTAGCTAGATCTCTCACCTCTGACTCTGTTGTTAGGGTGTGCTATTAATGTTGTGATTTGCAGGAGTATTTCACTTCCCAAATTGTATGATAATGCATTTTTCACATTTAGTTATAGGCCATGGTTCTGGCACCAATCAGTTCTCTGTTCTAGACCTTCCTGAAAGATATCTACATCTTTGAGGGATTCACCCCCTTTAACCACATGTGTGCTGTCTGTGTGCCAATTAGGTATTCATCTGGTGATATATGGATTTACACCCATCTTTGTTTAATACCTGAATGGGGCAGGGGGTTAGCATAATGGTTAAGCTGTTTACCTTACACACACAAGGTGCAGGGTTTGATTCTCACAGGGGGTAATTGGCTAGGCTTAAAATGGCCCACAACGGTAGTTAGCCTAGTACAAACCTATGAACATATGAATGAGAAATTGTGTCAAATGCCTTGGGTAGGTGGTATGCACTGTTTTACTCTCATCCATGGCCTTAGTGACTTTCTTAAAGAAATCCACCAGATTCAGTAGGCATGACCTGCCCTTGACCAAGCAGATAAGGGTTGGATCTAGTGTTTGGAGGTTTCCTATGTCATTATTTATCAGGTCCATAATTATCTTTCCCATGCCCTTACGTTTAAGACTAGTCAAACTTATGGGAGGTCAGAAGATAATCCCCTTTATGCAGAGGGATGACTGTTGCTACCCTCCACTCTATCAAGACAAACCCATTCTGGAGACTATGGTTAAATAGATATCCTAATGGGCCCGATGAGTCCTGATTTAAGCTATTTAAAAGGCAACCATATATATCATCAGGCCCCATTGAAGCTGTGCTTTTAGCTTTAGAGAGTGCAGTGGCAACCTATTCTTTGATGATGATTGGTAGTGGTGTGGTGGAAAGTATTTCTTGGGGAAGAACTGGGGGTGATGGGGAGGTGAAATTTGAGCTGAATTTGTTGGCCAGCAGATTTGCTATACCTTCTGGCTGAGTATGGGTGATGCAATCTACAACTAATTTCGCACATTGTTGGGACTGCCATTGAGGTTGTGGACATAAATGAAAAATGCCTTATGGTTATCCTTAGCTTTGGAGGCTAATTTTTACCTCAGAGTCTGCTTTTAGAGACTTGACTAGTTCCCTGACTCACTTGCTTAGACTAATAAGGGACTTTTTACTTCTGTTGTGTACATTCCTTCCTACATCTCAACAGGATTTTCTTTCTTTTGTTATACAACCTGTTAATACCAAGGGTCCACCAGGGTGGCTTGTTTTAGCGGTTTGACCTGGGTGCATTTCGATTTGGTACTGCCATTAATCAGTGGCGGCTGGTGACTTCAAATCAAAGGGGGGCTGCAGGAGATAGCCGAATGGATGGGGTCAATGGGAAGGGGTGCGGACAACTAGAAAGGGGAGGAGCTATGCTCAAAACCACAAAAACTAAACTTTTAATTAAATATGCTGCCCTGGGTGCCAAACCCTCATTATGAGAATCCAGTCAAGACAAATGAAGTATAAAAGAATAAAAATATTTCAATGCATTGGCTGCTTGACAGCTTACTTAATATCTAGATGGAAACAAATAGGTTGTGAGGCATGAAAAAAGAAATTACTTTTTAAATGCATTACTGGAATGCCAGTCAAAATCAAGTATAAGAAAAACAAGCAGCACTCAACTCAAACCGCTTCTCCTTGCACTGCATTATAATTTATATTCAGCTTTATTAAAGTACCAAGTAACATGCTGAAAGTAGCAATCTCTGTGATGCCCCCACTTGTAAAAATGTTTATCCAAAAAAGACCTGCTGCCTGACAACTATCTACTTGTTTCATGGGGAAAACATGATCAAAGTAAGAAAATGAAAAGCAAACAAGAAACAAGCTCAAGATACATCACTTAAAGGATTACTGTACAGATTATGGACCACACATGAATGGCATTCTGTTTAGTTTACGGATAAAGCCCTCAGAGATCACTGGAAGTCTCCAACAAGTGTAATGAGCTTCTTAAAATAATGGAATCCTGTCCTTTATTACAAATACTGTCATATGCATTTCAATACCCAACGCTTATACATTATCTAGTTAAGTATTCTCTACATGGCAACAACAGAAAGGTTTCAATGTTGGCAATTCTTTAACAGTATGCTTATTAAAGCTTACTTGCATGTTATGATCTCAGACAAGCTTACCCGATGGTCATTAAAGCATTGCTACCTAACACAGAGCAACAGGCACTTTGAGTAATAAGCATAAAACAGTACAAAAATATGACAGAAACCAGACCATTCTGCAAAATCAAGAACAGATGAAAAGCCACTGTAGTACATGTGTTTACCTTGGATTGGGGATACCCTGCACATTTACACTGCATGGGGGGATACCCTGCACATTTACACTGCACAACTGCTCCTTGCCTTGATTGGACACATCCAGAGTCACTACATGAGGGAGTGGGGTGCAACAAATATGTCACAATTTGAAATGTCTCTGGCTGACTGATGGCCCCGACACATTTGTCATACCTCACCATCAGAGCAAAGCCATACATAGAAGCGGGACAAAGGCCCAAAAAGGACAATTTTTTTAAATATTGCTCTTATAAACTTAGAAAGATAATAGAATAGTAGGTCTTGCATTAGTATGAATTTTCTGAAGGATATGAAATCTTTAACTCAAATGTCTGTCATTATTTTCTAACTTCAGTCTAATGATTTACCACTAATTTGCCAAAAAAACAATTTTATGAAAAATGGACCAAAAATGTGATGCAAAAATATAAAATAGCCACACAATACAGCTGGGAACCTGTCAAAGAAGGGACATTTTTTTAATAGTACTGCTAACTTGAGCAGCTGACAAAATAAAATAATATACATACATTTCTGAAATAAAAGTAATCTAACTCTGATTATTACAGTTATTTCTAAATTGTAAACACTCCATGTTTTCTTCCAAAATTGCTATTTTGCGGAGGGATTATTAGGGGAAGAGCAACATTTTGAGCCAAATTTGGGGACAGTTGAGAGGTTTGGGTTTGCCTAATTCTATAAAGCAATTTATTTGCATGTACCTCTCAACCTGTTAATGCAATAAATCTGGACAAGGCCAAATATATTGGGGGAACATAAACAGTACTAAAAATTGCTCTTGTATAAACTGAGACAGTTGATAGAACAGGTCTTACTTCAGCATGCATTGTTCTGAAGGTTATGAAGTCTGAAACTCAGTGTCATTAGTGACTTAATTCCTAAATGATTTTCCAGAAAACCACAAATATGAGGAACAGACCAAAAATAAGAAGCAAAAATCTATTCATTCTGTGAAAATCTGGACAATTGGGAAGTATAGTTCAGCTGGGGCTGTCTTTGAGTTTGCCGCCCTTCCCCCTCACAAAATCATGGTCGAATGGAGCCCTCCCCCCTGCAGCCATTCCAATGATCCATTACTTGGCTATTGCACTCCATTTACCATAAACACTAATGTGCATACTGCTTTACTTCTATGATGATCTGGATTTCATTTGAAAGTTTTATTTTGCATTTTACAGCACAAACACTACGACATCTGCTATATGTTAACAGTCCACACTAACAGCTATCTTGTCAAGGATAAAATTCTTTCATGCATTTCTGAGTCCAAATGCCTTTGCTGTTCAGCAGTTAACTTTACTGCAGTTGCAGGATATCTCATGAGTCAATCTGTGTCACCAAATATGCACATTTGCAGTTTTCCACAAAATGGAAGATGGAACTGTTTCGTATTACAACTGCTACTGCATTGTACTTTAAGTTATTGTTAATCTGTAAATTATACTGCTATTATTTTACTCATTTCATCTTATTTTCTGCTTTTAATGCAGTTGATCATAACTAAAAAAGTAAATATGCAAGCAAACAAAGAAAGCAACAAATAAGTAAGTGCCATCTTAAGAAAAGTAACAGATAATTCACAGTTCAGGATTTTCTTAACATACAAATTTTATACCATCCAGGAAACAGATACATCATAATTAAGCTTTAGTTCAGGTTTATTTTCATCAGGGTACAAAATAAATTCTCATACAAAGTTTAAATTCTTTTACCAAATGAGCCTCAAGCCAAAGTGTTGACTACCCATGAACAAACATTGCAAAATAGTTCTATAAATAGAGATATGTTAAAAACAGCCATTAGGTTAATCGCGAGGCAACACATGAAACCTTAAACTAGAAATTACTGTATTCATAATCAGTAAATCACTGAGACCATAATCTGTAAATTACAATATCCTTAATTTACAAATTACCAAACCCACAATCTATAACTATGAGCATGCACACTAAAAAACAATAATACAAGTATGAGCACCTGGAGAGAAAACTTGCCAGAAGTAATATTATTTTGTCTGCATTCCTTAAACCAGTATCACAATGTTTCATGCTACTGCTGTGGAGTAAAAGGTTAATAAACAAGACCTCTTCATCCAGTCTGACCAATGCCCACTGTAGTACCTTTCTAACATCAGACACAAGATTTGTACATTATATGGTGTGCTGGATATTAGTTCTTACTAGAATTAACATAAGATGTAAACATATAGAAATTTAGTTAAAGATTTCAATCCTTATACAATAGCTCTAGCATGCACATCTTGAATACTTTTATGAAGGCTGACAAGTATATGTAACTTGTTTTCAAAGATGTGAGACAGTAACCTGGGAATGTAGTTTTTCAAGTCTGATAAGTAACATGTCTCTGTATTTTTAATTTCATTGTGACAGCAGTCAACAAGGCTATATAATTTATTGTATTGAAACAGTGACTGAGATATTCAATACGCTAACCTCAACTACTGCAAAACACCATAGTCCTGCCTATGTCAACCTGCAATGTTACCATGGAGACATGCATTATACAGGCCTCAGTGTTTCAAATTCAATGCCTTTCACTGTATTTGTCAAACTTTCAACAGAAACGTTAAACAGCGTGTTACATATTTCTCACACTTGACTTCATATGTAAGGCCCCTCACCCACAAGCCAGGACTTGTGTATTGTATCATGGAATAAAGGTCTATCTAAACTGTCTTTACAGCAATAAGCCAGAATAAGCATTATTTATATTATGAAATACAGACTTGACCTTATCAGAATGTTGTTGTGTCTTTTGGGTTTTCCTGGTTAGGGGTCGCCACAGCGGAACTCCGGTCTGCTAATGATTGGCAGAAGATTTTTATGTGCCGAGTTGCCAGCCCTGACGCACAACCTTCCACAAAGGTACGCCCCTTCATGCATGTCTCCACACAGAAGACGCTTTAGCTGAGAATTGAACGGACTACGTCTTGCTGTGAGGCAACAATGATACCACAGCACCACCACCGCAGTACTTGACCTTATCAGAATAAATCCTTAAATTCATGTTTCTTTTATACAATATGTTTTAACAGTCTGAAGCAATGACATAATAACAACTGTAGTGAACTGGCAAAAAAATCTAATCTCTAAATATATTTCATCATCAGGCAAAGTTTTATTTGAATTATGAATCATATTCACTTCAAAAAGGCCATTTGTTTGCCCATATGTGTAAATATCCTACATGTATCCTGAAACAGTTGCATAATGATGTTAGCTTGTCAGCCTTGTTATATTATTGGCTGTACTCAAAGCTCACTAAATGTCACACCCCCCACCTTGTTCAAAGATAAATGTGCAGCCTTATATTCCGGCTGTGTATGTATAACCACCAAAGTGCATATCCTGTGGTTTAATTTTTAGGAGAAATAACTGGCAATACAGTCAGTGTACTGAACAATACAGGACAACTACACAGTTTTTTCAGTAATCCTTGACATTTCACATACATTCATATCCTGTAAATTTAAAAATGGAAACATATTTTTTTTTCTCTTTGTTATCCAGTACCTTTATTAACTTTAGCAACAGCAATGGAAATGGTCCATGTGGATAAGTGCTTTACCCCAATTAACAAATGCATTAATAAATAACCCTATCCATTGCCACTTATGAACCATAACATGAAATGAAATGAGCATTATATACTTTAACAATATAACATTACTAGTAGTACCAACCTATTTAAAGTTAGAATTAAATATTTAAATCCATCCTTTAGGCAGGAAAGCACATTGTTAGTGTATTACTTAAGGTATCTTGTAAATGGATAATCTGTCCCTAGATACTAGACATTTTTAAAGGACTTCTGAGTTTACATGCTGATACCAAGGGAACTATTTATTAGCACATATCTATTTTTTTCCCTGGGATAACTTCCCTTCTCCTTTTCCAGCTCAGTAGTTAATAATTTCAAGTCTCCAAGACTTAGAGCCTGCTCAGTCTTCCATCTTTATGTCAATTATTAGGTAACAGGACCATTACAAAGACAAAAACTGTATCATATTGCTGCAACTGAGGTCTTCTTGGTTATACATAAAGAATAAAAGCTCGATACAACTAGAACAATTTGATCCAAAACCCAGCTTAAAAATTTCCAAGACAGCTACCTTCTATTCTCCAGTTTACTAACGGACCAAAAACTATGGAGCCAAGAGTCATCCCTAGCTCTGAATGCACACCACCAACAGGACTGAAAAACAGTGAGTAGGGAACATCTTATGTAAGCAGGCTGGGGAATAAAAATACTTCGAATATGAATTCTTCCAAAGTTCATGTATTTATTTGCTATTGTAGCATATCTGAGACAATGACTCAGCCCAAGTACCAAGTAACTGAAGTTTGAAAACAAATGTTTCTGTTTTTATCTGGCTAATGTTGCAATGTTTTCTCTTACACAAATACACACACACACCCTTACCTGTAGTAGATCTCGTAGCAAACCACCGTAAATCCAAATCCCTGTCCCGTAGCAAACCACCGTAAATCCAAATCCCATACATCCGAGTAAGCTTAGCTACGAACCCGCGCAAATCCAGACCCTGCCCGTCGCGAGATCTTACCCCGAATCCAGACCCTGCCCATCGCAAGATCTTACCCCGAGACTGCTACAGCAAACTCCAGACTGCTGACGTTGCAGTCCGACCCCGACGCGTTTTCCCAGCGAGTTACAGGATAGTCTATGCAGTTTAAAACTGCATAGACTTCTGGGAGCTCCGTTCTTCATGTTTCTCAGTCAGGACTGCTGCTGAGACAATCTGTGCATGCTCCAGACTGTCTCAGCAGCAGTCCGGACTAATGCGCATGTGAGAAAGTCCGTGAATTTTAAAAATGTTTTATCTTTTCTTTTTTTGTTTATTTCTTTACATTTTCCTTTTATTTCTTCAGTTTACAGTTGAGGGGGCTGCAGTCCGGCAGTCCAATAGCACGGGCCTCCCCTGCCATTAATACACTATACCACTGCATAGGTTTCTGTGTTTTCTGGATTTAAGAAGCTTGGCAACTAGTGATGCTGTCCCTTAATAGGGTATAATTTAAGTTAGAGAAACAATTAAAATGTTTGGCGTTCAGTGGGGAAACTAATTTTACCTTTATTTCAAGGGAGATCACTTTGTGATCTGCTCTAGAGAGGATATCACACTTGCAGTGTGGGGGGGGGGGCAGTGCTCTCCCATATTTGTGAGAACCAGATCTAGGACATTTGCTTCCCTAGTGGGAGTGCAGGTGTACTGCTCCAGGGCATTTGAATTTACAAAGTCAAGAAATCTTTGGACCTGCATGTTAGTGCTTGTGTATGCCTCCCAATTAGTGGTTACAATTACCCATGAGTATGGTATTTGGCTGGATGGAGAGTGATTCTAGTAACTTTAGGTATGATGTATGGGTTTCCTGTTTCATTGTGGGGACCTAGCAAGAATGTAGTAATGGATGTTTCCCATAGTTAGTTAGACGTGGAGTAGCTCAAGTATGTCGTAATGTATGACCAATCTTGACGTGTGCTTCTCCTTTATGTAGATAGATACACCTCCACCTTTTGTCCTTTCATTTTCAGAGTGAGTGGTCAGAATATAAGAAAGACATTATATCCATGCACTGCTGGAGTGCTTTCTGAGACTTTGAATCACGTTTCAGTAACTGCATAGACATCAGCATTCTCCAAGGTAAGGAGAGCTTCTAGGGAGTGCAGTTTCTTCTTGAGACTCATACAATTGATCAGTAACACCTTTAGCTTGTCCTGCATAGCTTCTGTTATGTTGGAAGATTTGTTTGACATGCCTAAAAGAGGCATTCTAGGGGTTGGTAATGTTTTGGCTGATATCTGAAAGCCTAGAGGTGACAGGTGAAGACCAACCTTGGCAAGTATAAAATACTTCCCACAAGTATAAAAATATTATTGTTCTAGGTGATTTCAAGCTAAAATACCTAGGTCTTCTGAGATGGAATTCCTAGCCAGGGTCAACCTTACACAGTTAGTCGATGGCACTACTCATCCAAATTTCCTAAACAACAACCAGTCCCGCCTAAATTTACTAATCACTTGCAAGTTGCAACCCTACCATTACCTCACAGTATCTGCTCTTCCATCCTCATTCAGTGAACACTCACCAATAACCTTTTATATCATCCACCAGTCACCAAAACTACTCGCTAAACTAGTTACTTTCAGACCTAGATCCACCACAATGCAGAAAACTTCATAAAACACCTTGCAACTACCAACTAGTCTCCCTTTATCAACTTACAAAACCCCAACTTGGCTGCCGCAAGTCTTACACATGCTCTACTTTAGCTTCAAGACAAATTCTTCCTTTTTGTACAGCACCATTTCAAATACAAAAAAAAAAAAAAAAAAAAACCTGGCTACTCCCTGAACTGAAAGCTCTAATCAAACTTAAGGACAATGTTTGGTCTTCTACAGTCAGACTTAAGGACAATGTGTGGTCTTCTTGAAGACAAAAACCCTCACTAGAAAATTGTACTGCCTTTATCACTTTACATAACCTATCTAATCAAGCCATACAGAAGCACAAAGCTATTTCAAACACAAACAACTTGCTCTGCTATGCAAATCCAAACAGTTCTGTCAGGAAATAAATCTTCTTGCAGGTGAAAAATCCATAGATACCACCTCCTTCCCTATCAGCATCCAGATTCTCAAGGCTGACATTCATCCTTTGCCTTTCTCAAGGAATTCAGCCACCTCGCTCATACCCTCGTACCACAGTGTCTGTCTCCACCCAACTTACCCAAACCCCCCTCCTTCTACTCCCCTCTGCTGTTTTAATAAAATTGCTCTTAACCTTGACCCTTTAGTAGAAAACAAACCACTGGATGCACCCCCTGGTGCAGACAACCTACTCTCCTGGTTCACTTTTCTCTGCAAAGACTTCTTTAGCACATGTTTTCCACACATTTTAAACTTCTGCTTAACTCAAAACACAATGCCAGATGTATGTAGGGTTACCACCTTTCATCATGGCTAAAACCGGAGTAAAGCCACACCCCTTGCATCACCAGTAACCCCACCCACCCCAACCCCTCTTCCACCCACATCCCACCCATTTTGTGATGTCACGATGACACCACTCAGCGAGGAACGCACTCTTTTTCCATTCCTGCTGCCTGCTTTTGGCTGATTTACTATGCTTTTTTGTAAAAAAAGAACAATAAATCATCCGATTTACAAACTCTGATAGTCTGTTTCCTTTTTGAAACAGAATACTGAAGTTTGTACAGTGTTTTCCCGACTACCGGAGAATCAGTTTGATTTCCAGATAGTCCGGAAAAAAAACGGAGGGGTGGCAACCCAAGATGTATGGAAAACTGCTCTTGTCAAACCCATTCCCAGACTGCCTCAGCCAGGAAATGCCTCCCACTTTCTCTCCATCTCCATCTTCCCTAGATGTGGAAAAATACTTATAAAAAATTATCTACAACCAGCTGTCCATTTATATCAAAAAGTACCACCTCCTCACTGTTAAACCGCATGAGTTCTGAGCTGGCAGTAGTGTTGTCACTTACAGATGAGATCCTTCTCAACGTGGATAGAGTTCCAAAAGCTTTGATCTTATTCACCACCTCCTACTCCTTCACTGTCTCCAAGGCATTGGAGTTAGCTCCAGCACTCTCCGCTGGTTCCAATCCAAGACATTGGAGTTAGCTCCAGCACTCTCTGCTGGTTCCAATCCAAGAGATTGGAGTTAGCTCCAGCAATCTCCACTGGTTCCAATCCAAAACATTGGAGTTAGCTCCAGTACTCTCTGCTGGTTCCAATCCAAGACATTGGAGTTAGCTCCAGCACTCTCCACTGGTTCCAATCCAAGACATTGGAGTTAGCTCCAGTACTCTCTGCTGGTTCCAATCCAAGACATTGGAGTTAGCTCCAGCACTCTCCGCTGATTCCAAGATTTCTTAAATAGTATTTCACAATCAAAATAATCTCATCTCTAGCCATTCCACTACCTCTTACCAAAGGCGTGCCCGGGGGCACTATACTTGCCCCAGTGTTGTTTTCAATCTTTCTTAACAAACTACCCTCTGATCTCCCTAACCTTTCTATTACTCTTTATGCAGATGACATTGTTAGCCTTTAACCAATCCCTCATATTCCACTGTTCAAACCCAGCTTTAGTCTGACTTCCACTTCTTTATTTATTGACTAAACAACCATAAGCTGCTCCTAAACCTCTCCAAAACAAAAATGTATACAATTTGAAACCCCATAAAAGCTGGAAAAAAGTCACATAAACCTCAACATCACAGATTTCAATAGTACTGAAAAAAAGCTCATCCTTTAAATACCTAGGTTTATGGATGGTCCAGTCTGTTAGCTTCCATAATCCCATTGAAAACACCAGGAACAAAGATAAATTCTTTTTTATTCTGTGCCTAGAAAATCTCCCTTTCTCTCCAGGTTAGCAATAGGTAAAGGAGTTCTCCTTGCTCAGCCTGAAAAGGAGATCTCCATCATTGGCACAGCAACTAAAAAAAATCTCATTCATTCCTCAGTTCATTGAAAACAAAATCTGCTGAATCGTTCACAACCTCCCACCATGGGAACAACACTGCACTGCCCTCTCCATGGCCAGATCATGCCTAGTCTAGCTGGGCTACTCCTAGCATCTCTTCTTTTCAAGAAATTTCAGCCATGTGCCTTCCTGCCTCTTGCTGCCAAACTCTGTAACAAAACCACCCTTCCATCCTTCTCATCCTCTCCCAATTCTCACTCCAGACACCCCCAAACCAAACTGCACTGTACCAATCAGTTCTCCATTTTTGTACCCAAACTCTGTCAATCAGTCCCCCCCCCCCCGTATTCTAAAGAAATCTCCTGTTTCCCCACTTTCAGAGCACAATTGAAAAGACACCCCCATCAAAACTCTGACTGCAAGTATTTTCCCAGTGGACAGATCACTTAACTACCCCTCCCCCACACCTGTATCACTTCTACTTTGACCCCCTTTACCTTGATACTGCTTACACCCATAGTTACTACTAAAATTAATCCACATTCATTTTCTACTCTGTTGGTAATATTTGTTCATTGTTTCAGTTGCCTGAGAAAATCTCAGATTTCTGTAATTACTCCATATTTGTGAATTAGCCCTGTTTAATTTTTTTTTGTGAATTTCTTCACCCACATTCTGTCTGCAGATGAATACATTATTATCAGTGTACTATCCAGGTAAATAAACTCAAATACACAAATAAGTAAGCAATAAGGGCTTTATCCTTCTGCACCATGGCAACGCTTATTACTGCATTAGTTTTGGTATGCACAAGTATTTGTGTGCACCCTGCAGCAGAATGACACCTATCCAAGGTACTGGATCCTCCACCTTGCACCTACTGAATGCTGGGAAAGACTCCAGCTCCCTTGTGACCTTGAACTGAATAAGGTAGACAACTTAGACATGGATGGATGGATGGATGGATGGATGGATGGATGGATGGATGGATGGATGGATGGATGAATGAATGATTGTGTTAGCAGTATCTGCTTCTGAAAAAAAGTGCTGCTTAACTTTTTACAGCACTAGCTCTATAAAAGATATTGCTTGTGAGGTTTAGGATCCTGAAAACTTTTCTATCCATGAAGTTCAAAACAAGCTGTAAGTTCTACCTTTGTTGGAATGTGTTAACAACATATTTTAGCTTGGCCCTTTACTGAGTTTTGCCTCAAATGTGCTATACAACTTCTGTGCAATAAAGGTGCAGTTTTCATGTCAAATAGCTTTCTTGGTACATTGGAAGTCAAAACATCATGTTGGAATCTCTTTCATCATGGTTCCCAGTTAGACATAAGTATTTCATAGATATGAGCTATTTGGAAACTTCCATTGTGCTTGTTCTCTTTGGTTGTATTTTGCTCACAAATATTAAATCTAGTCATTCTACACATTTTCACGACTACAGTACATCTGTCATTTATTTTCAAATCCTCATTGAAAAATATTTTCACAATTATGTTATGGTTGGTCAATATTCAGTAAATGCAATGTACTGTGCTTATAAGTAGGTGTCAGAAATTGATCACATTGAAAAATTATTGTCAGAAATAGCTCAAGCTATTAATCTTAGTGTACGGGTAAGGGAAGAGGCCTGAAGCAAAGGGCAAAGACTGTAGAAACATTAGTGTCACAAGTTACAACCGCATACCTTAGAAGTAAAACTGTCAGGCTGGACAACAGATCTATGTAGAACATAATGAACTGTATTGGCAGGCAAACTGCATTTTTTAATATGCAACTCCCAGAAATCCCTTTAGTTTGCTTGACAGATGAAGTGTATTACTTGTATATTATGCCTCTGTGCAAGATCTGAGTGTTTGGGCACATACCTCTCAATGGTCCAGATTTTTGTAGAGTGTCCAGATTTTCTCAGAAAAATTGTGGTTTTCTGGCAAAATCTTTGGCAAATCATTAATGATTGAAGTCAGAAAATAATGGCAGACATTTGAGTTATAGACTTCATACCTTCCAGAAAATTAATGCTAATGCAAAAACATGTTATTCTATCAACTTTCTAAGTTTATAAGAGCAGTATATTTAAAATCCGTTCCTGTATTTGGGCTTTGCTCCCCCATTATTTATGGCTTTGTCCAGATTTCTTGCTCTAAGAGGATGAGAGCTATGTTTTGGTACTAGTTAGTGAAACTGCACAGAGTATTAATATTCTTCATTGTCCTTCTTCTAAAACTGGGGTCAGACCCTCTGTATATATGGATGCGGTTCTACTGTAAACAGAAAATAGTGATGCAAAATACAGTGCAGTCCACCAACTGTTATTTAACACCATGTTTGCAAGAAACTCAGTCAGTCTAAATTAATTATTTACATAAGGGTGGCTGGGTTGAGAGGTGAGGAGAAGGCACATGTCAGATCTCCAGCAAAGTCCGGAAGTAATCGTTTAGAGTTTTTAATTATTGAACATCTCAGTGAAAGCAAGAAGCAAGGCAAACCATGTTAAAATATGTTCAGTGCATTTAACATCTCAGGTAAAAGTAACAGTAAAGATCGACTGCAAAAAACAAATTATACTTATCTCTGGAAAGTTTAGTCAGGTTCATTCATTCCACATTTTGTTAATACATTTGATTTCTGACAGTCTTCGCAGTGCTGTTACTTCCTTATAAAGATTGCCCATGTAAGTTTCTGCACCCACTTCGATACACTCTCAGACAAGTGTTTAAATATTCATGGATGTTCCCATAGTGCTTCATTTGTTTGTTTGTTTTTTCCCCACTGGCGTTTAGCATACATTTAATTCAGTTTCCTGCCTAAGAAAAGTTGTTTCTACAGACAATCCTTTTGAACATGCTCTCAGCACTTTCACAATACACGTTTAGTTACAGTGTATTCTGTAACGATAGTGGCAATGTCTGTCAGGGATCCCATGATACAGTTGGATGCCCAAATGAGCGATTGTCACAATATACAACCTAAGAGGCTCAAAGAATGTAACAGAGGCATAACATCAAACAAAACAGGACTGTCATTGTGTGGGGTTGAGGCACGGTGGGGATTATGGTATTGCTTCTTTCCCCACTGTGGTGCAATCCTGGAGTAGGTATTTGTAGTTAACAGGAGATATGAGGGTATAGGAGAGTTTGACCTCTGCAAAAAAGTGTTTGGTGTGCTTAGTTATTTTAATGTTTATGCAGTATGCCTTTAGATGTTATGTTTTTCAAGCCTTGTGGGGTTGATATTGTGCCAGTCACTCATTTGAGCATTCAGCAATATAAAAGAAACCCGTCTATCTCAGCTCATTAATTCTGGTACGGAGTAACTCCAAACTCCTAACTGAATCACCCCAAGGAACAACAATGTAATTTTATCAACATATGAAAAATTAACATATAAATATACTCACTCAGGTATAATGATTTATGTGTGGACTTCTAAAGCTTATGTCCTGTGAAATGTCATTTTACACTGCATGTTAAAAAAAATGCTACATCAGACAAAATTCCAGTAATAACCAAAGTCGTGTTGGAATTAGCAAGCAAATGAGAGCCCAATGTACGAAACCTTCAACTTCCAGCTATGCTTGGAAAGAAAATCTCGTGCATTTCATACCTTTACTGTTATTAATCTATTGTTTTATTGTCTTTGGATATTGCAATATGCATCCTACATCGCTCTCAGATCATGCAGTCAGACTATTTCCATGGAATCAGTCCCACTGCAATTTTTAATATATAAAACTTTCAGACTGCAAGTTAGAAATCTCATCTAGGGCAGAACAAAGTGGTGCTGTAAGGGATTGAGTTAACTGGATCTAAACACTTAGCTCCAGCACTTACAGGCATTAAACACATCGGCGTTGAAAATGTTATTTAAAGGATGCTACAACCTATTTTTTTCTTCTAAGTTTATTTTTTCCTGACAATAAAATGATATTTATACTGCCACACATAGATAAAGCAGGACTCAGCTGTTTCTTACATAGTGTGACATTTTTTTTTTACTATTCAGCTTCTTTAGTGCACACTGTTTGAGTTTGGTGAAATCTCCCACTATATTCTTTAGCAATTTGTTTCCCTGGCCGTTACCTCATACTGGCATTACACGTTAAGATTTGTAACACAGGAAAAGACCATAGCCCAGGATGTTTATAGGTGTTCATTTTTTTACTTTGGATTGGAAGTCATAAACTTATTGTTTCAAGGGATTAAGAGATCTTTGTCAAATATAGCGTCATTCGTAGTTCTACATAGTACAAGAGATCAGCTGAGGTTAAAGTGTCAAAAACTTATACCACTGATAGACAGAGAAAGTGAAAGATCATGAATCCTTGCAGCTTACGAATTCTCAGATGTACTAAAAAAGTAGTGTAATTTAAACACATCAAGTGGAAGAAGAACTGACTGGTGATACACTTGGTCAAAATTCTGTGTAAAAAGACTAGTAATCAATTAGAACCCCCCTCTCCCATTTCATTTGAGAAATGGTACCTCTCAAAGATGTATTGTATCTCCACTTCTGTTTACTTTGGCCTAGGGATCTAGGGTGCCGGATGGTGCAGGTAGGGAGGATTGGATAGGGTGGGGTGTAGGGATGGTGCAGGCCGGGAGGATGGGTGTGGGTGTATTGATGGTGCAGGCAGCAGGATGGGGATGGAGTAGGATGAAGGGATGGTGCAGGTAGGGAGGATGGGAATGGGGTGGGATAAAAGGATGGTGCAGGCAGGGAGGATGGGGATGGGGTGGGATGAAGAGATGGTACAGGCATGGTGGATGGGGTGGGATGAAGAAATGGTGCAGGCATGGGGGATGTGGTGGGGTGGGGTGTAGGGATGGTGCAGTCAGTGAGGATGGAAATGCGGTGAGGTGTAGGGATGGTGCAGGCAGGGAAGATGGGGATGGGGTGGGATGAAGAGATGGTGCAGGTAGGGAGGATGGGGTGGGATGAAGAGATGGTGCAGGCATGGGGGATAGGGTGGGGTAGGGTGTAGGGATGGTGCAATCGGTGAGGATAGAGATGTGGTGGGGTGTAGGGATGGTGCAGGCAGGGAGGATGGGGTGGATTGGAGTGAATGGATGGTGCAGACAGGGAGGATGGTGATGAGTTGAAGTGAACTGATGGTGCAGGCAGGAAGGATGGGGATGTGGTGGGCTGTAGGAATGGTGCAGGCAGGGAGGATGGGGTTGGGTTGGGGTGAAGTGATGGTCCATGCAGGGAGGATGGAGATGGGGTGAAGGGATGATGCATGCAGGGAGGATGGGGATGGGGTGGGGTGTAGGGATGGTACTGGGAGGAAGGATGGGAATGGGGTGGGGTGTATGAATGGTGCATGCAGGGAGGATGGGATGGTTTGGAGTGTAAGGATAGTGCAGGCAGGGAGTATCGTTGGGGTAAAGGGATAATGCAGGCAGGGAGTATGGGATGGGGTAAAGGGATGGTTCAGGCAAGGGAGGATAGGATGGGGTGAAGGGTTGCTGGTTCTTTCTTGTCTTGTGCTGAAGCTCCAATGGCAGGGTCCTGGTACAGAGTAAACATTCATTATTCATTGGGGGGCTCCAGGTCAGGAGTGTGTGGAAGTGGCCACCCAAGCTTGTGGTGGTAGTCCCCAATGGCACATGTTTGAAGCAGGTATGGGTTTACAGAAGGTCTATAGGTGGCCTTTGTGGTGTTCACATCACCACTGGGTTGCAGGGATTAGGTACATAAATGGGATTTGCTGTCATCAGTAGGATAAGATCATAAAATACCTGGCTACCTGGATAGTAGTTCCTTGGGAGGTTGATGCTCAGCACACATAGAAGCAGTACAGTAGTACAATAAAACGTTTCAGGGGATTAGGAAACCCTTTGATGTATTGTGAAGCTCAGCTTTCAAACTTCAGATAGTATTGATGGTCTTCTAAGCTGGATCTTCTTTTCCAGGAGAACACCCATGAAGGATTATAAAGGGTAGAATCTTTTGACAATGTACCAGGGGTGCCAGTTATTTCTGATATGGTGCCGATTATAACAACTAGGCAAAGGGTACTGTCCTGACTGTGTTCCATCCTTTGTGGAGGCAGATGAATAAATTGGTAGGCAAAAGCTGGAGGCAGGATTCCCTTAACACCAATGATTTAAATTATAGCTGAGGTATTCCAGATTGCTGTGATGGCCAGTGTAATTCTAGGCCAAAGTGTTAGGGATCTATTCTTTGAGGAAAAAACTTTACAGCAACAAACCTACCTAGGAGAAGAACTAGACAGTCTTTCACTGAAGTGGCTTTGAGAATCTCTGGTGGTGAAGGAGGGAATCCAAGGTAAAGAAAGTATTCCGAAGGTAGGCTTCCATCATGTTTCAGAACTAGGTAATGCCTGGTAATATAAGGATAGTTTATAGCTGCAAATTTGTTATAAAGAAGAACATTGAAATTCCATGTAAAACAGCATTAAATCATGAGATTAAGAACTCCGGATGGATGTCATAGTGAAGCAGTGGAGAAAAGGTTTGATATGTTGTATGTACATAAGCTTTTTTTGGAGGGGGGACTTTAGCCATAGCTGCACAGTAAACAGCATATTTTCAATTAATGGAAAAATAGTCTGTAAGTTATTCACAGGCACACCAGGTATCTTTTGTAAATACAGGGGTACTGAGACATATCACCTTCATATGCAAGGGATTTTACTGAGAATTGAAAATTCTGGAAGACTAAGGACATTGTTTATAAGATTAAAGGTAAGGACAGTTCTTTAATTCTGCATTTAGCACTACTAAAAATTATAATTAGCTCTTATCTCCCTCCCTGAATCATTGTTATCATTAATTATCTATATGATGCATGTTCCCAAAGCACTGGCACTCAAAACAGAATCCACAGGAGTCTATAGCTTTTAAACCACATAGACATTGGAGGTGGGTGGGCAGGTGAAAATGAAGGAACTGGCTGCGAAAGAACAGCAATACAGGAACAGAAGAATGATAATTTTTAGGAACCCCAAGAATCAAATGTTTCCAATTCAGCCCTTCTTCTGAACTATGTTACTTGATTAACAGCCACAGTTCATGCTCTACATAGAAGATATATTTTTGTGACTCTAAATATGATTGAGGAATTATTCAGATTGTTTTAGATCATATGGTTATCAGGACTGCATGATGATTATGTGAATATTGTCTCTACACTTTCTGACATTATTTCAACTCAATTTTTAATGAATGACTGTAGCATGTTTAAACATGACAAAAACACAATCTAAAAAAATAAAGACTGAGAAAAGGTTTTTGACATTTAATTTCTAAGTACTCCCATTCTAATTGAGAGGACGGAGCAGTCTAAATGAGAGTAGGACAAGAAATGCAATCTTTTAAGGACATACAGAACACGAGGAAGGAGAAAGCTTAGCTAAATCACAAAATTACAGCAGTATGGTCACCTATCCATTTGGAGTATAAAAAGGAATAATAAAACACCTCTCATTGTGCAGTAAATATATTAGTACTACAGAGGGCATATATACGTTTACACATGTATTGTACCACAAATTCATTGAATGCACAGCTTGTTGGTCAGCTGGCACAATTTGATGATGTCACATTTGTGCTGCTATAGTCTTTCTATTTATTTGACCAAAGCAGTATAGTGGTGATTTCCCTTTGGGCATGGATGTGCAACTGTAGAATTTGTTTATAAACGTAAAGGGTGTAGGTGGGGATACCCACACATAAATGATTGTTTGCCGAGTTGTTAGATGTCTGAGCTAGAAAGTAGGTTTCAGCAATGTGAAATGTGAGAGTTCATTTTGTTTTTATTTATTCAAGACTGGTTACTTATTTCAGCCATAATAGACCTATAGTGTATCATATAAAGTGCTGATTATGTTCTCTGGATTATATATATATATATATATATATATATATATATATATATATATATATATATATATATATATATATATATATATATATATATATATATATATATATATATATATATATATATATAAATATATATGGGTCTATATTGGAACATTGAATATTTAACAGGTCGAATCACTAAAGGTCGACCCTTAGTGACTGAAGTGTTAAAACATCAAATGTTCCAAAAAAAAAATAAATAAAAACAACAAAAAAAAAAATAAATGGTGTAGGCAGAGGGGCAAGCCCCCCTGCACCCCCCATACCCCCCGCTACTTAAATATACCAACTCCGAGACCGTACTATGTTGAAGTAAATGGAAATCTCCCCTTACAGAGATTTACGTTTACCTCTTCGATGTTTTGCAGTTTCGCTATTCTCATTTCGACAATGTCAGATTTGACATTGTCGGCTTTCGAGAATTTAATATAGACCCTATATGTATATGTATATATATATATATATATATATATATATATATATATATATATATATACATCTACATATATGAGTTTTGTAATGAGTAATCATCTATCAATTTGAGCGAAACACAAAACATTGAATAAACTCAAATGTGATTGCTATTAATTACCACTACAATTTTCTGAAAATAAATAATTCCAAAGGTTAACCAATAGCTTGCATTTGTGACTACCAAATGAAAAGAAAAAAACACCTTTTACATGGGGTATTTAGCTCCCACATCCCCATAAATTAAATATACTTACTTTAGGGTTGCACAATCTCAAAGAAAGGGGAAGAGCCCTGAAATCATATTATGGTTGATCCAATGAACTTTAACCGTTTTATAATTTGACCAACTGTACACCAGCAAAAAAACATAATTTCAGTGCAAGATGAAATGCATACAGAGCTATGTCACACTACACTTGTGTCCATATATCTATCTATCTATATATATATATATATATATATATATATATAGATATATATATATATATATATATATATATAGATATATATGTATATATATATATATATATTTATATATATATACATACATATATATATATATATATATATATATATATATATATATATATATTCACTTTATAACCTCGAAATACTGAAATATCGAATTTCAGTATCCAAAAAATCAAAAACCCGAAACTTTAAAACCGTAAACTTTCAAACCACAAACATAACACAAACAAAACACTACACCACACAAACACAAATACACCTATCTGCTGACACTACAAAAAAACAAACCAACACACAAACACAACAAAACTAACAGACACAAACAGTCTTGCTAGTGGCTAGATTTAGTGGTTGCTTGTCAGGCTTAGAGTATGGCCTAGATAAGGGACAGCACTGGAGATGCTTCTCTAATTTAGCACAGGAAGTAGCACATTACTGCAGGTTTGGCACTTCCATGTCAACTGGATGAAATCACTTACTTGAAAAGTGATTTAGTCAACAACAATTCTGTTGGAGACAGCTTTTTTCCTGGGGGATGGAGGCAGTTTGCAAGCCTCCACATCCTCCATGCAGAGGGCTTCAGTCCCCAAGCTCCTACCCTTACCTCTTGGGATGACTGTATGTCATGTAAAATGGCAAATACTAACCACAGTGGTCTACGTTGTTGAAGTTACCTTAAAGTCAATCGCTATTATTCAAGTAGTTTGGTACCAAGCAACCTGTACCTCCAAACACAAGCCAGAAAACACATAATTCACCTCAGCAGTATGCCTCACGACAGCCCCTAAGGCAAAACACCATACCCAACATGCTAGTAATAGGAGACTCTATAGTAAGGCACACAGACATTCTACTTACCAGGCTGAACAAGGAGAAGGTTACTGTCAGCTGCCTGTCGGGTGCTAGGATCCACCACATAACACAGGCACTTAGGTCACTCCAGAACAAGTACAAGTATGATGCTGTCATTGAACATGTTGGTGTGAATGATCTAAGATGTACCTCCCTGGACTGCATGAAAAGAGACATTGAGGAGCTCTCTGATCATGTAGCCCAAGCTGGTATGACCCTGACCTTGAGTAGCATACTACCTTCACCTAGAATGATACCACAATACAAAGACAAAATGATCAATTTCAACAATTGGCTAAGCTTTTGGTGTCATTCTAAGGGGATCCAGTGTCTGTCTGCCTGGGATGACATGATAGACAAGCCTCGCTGTATCACCAGAGATTGTTTGTACCTGTCACCCCTAGGCTTTCGAATACTGGCCAAGGCTCTTGCCGTCCACATAGTGCCTTTTTAGGCAAGGCTGAAAGGACAAACCAACCACCGTAATCAGCACAGCTAACGAAAAACTAAGGGTAATGCTACTCAAAGCCAGAAGTCTCAACCTCAAAATGCACGCACTCGAGGCACTCCTCAGTATGGAGAAAAATCGATGTTTGTGCAGTGATGGAAACCTGGTTCAAGGCTCCAGAGAGCACCCCAACACTACCAGGTTACAATTCATATCATACCTTCCGGCCTCAGTTACTGGATCTCAGTACAAAGGGAGGAGGTGAATCCATATTCATCAAGGATACCCACATCTCCAGGTTAGTGGCGCAGCATGATGCCCCAGAGATCATCTATGCGCAACTATCAGCAGGCAAAACCACATTTCCAGTTGTAGCCTGTTATAGATCGCCCACCATGTCCCAAGATGCTGACTCAGCATTCCTTGAGACATTGGAAAATATAAAGGTCTGACCCAACACCATAATTTTGGGTGATTTCAACTACCCTGGTATAGACTGGGTGAACTACCAAAGTTCTAACTCCTATGCCCAGCGGTTCATAGAATTTATAAATTCAAATGCCCTTGAACAACTGGTATGTTCTTCCACTAGAGAGGACAACATATTGAATTTAATCATCACAAATATGGGCGCCCTTTGTACCACATCTGTTATCACTCCCTCTCTGGTCAGATCAGACCACAAACTGATAACCCTGAACATCCTCACCCCTCCACCTCCCTCAGTCAAAGAAACTATCGTAAAAAACCTTTCCAAAGCAAACTTCAAACTACTTGCATCAGAAGTGGAAAGCATCACTATTCCCTTGCAGAAGGATAATGATATCCAGGATGCAGAATCCTACACCAAGGCACTTTATATACATCATCAGGATTGCATGGACCGTGCTATCCTAAATAAAACAAACACTCCTTCCTCAAGCAAGAAGAAACCAGTCTGGTGAACCCCGGCCATAAGCAAACTATACAATAAAAGGAGGAGACTTATACAAAAAAAGGCCAAATCTCAAGTAGAAAAATCATCCCTGATCAGCATTAGTAAGATATTGAGGGCCCTCATCAAGTCAACTAAAGCCAATTTCGAAAAGAAAGTTGCCAAGGATAACCATAAGGCCTTCTATGGTTACATCAAAAACCTAAATGGCAACACTCAGGTCTGTTCTGAGCTAGTACAAAATTGAACAAAATACACTGACCCCACTGACTTTGCCAACATCTTGGCTGACAGGCTCAGTGCAAATTTCTCCCCCCCTCACCACCTGCAGGGCCTATTACTATTCCAGGGGATTGTGTAACTCCAATTATTACTGATACGTTGGTTAATAAGACTCTATCTAAAGCTAAAAACACTGCCTCCATGAGACCAGATGGTGTCCTGGCTGTGTCATAGGCGAGCTCCAAAATGAATTAACCCTGCATCTGAATACCCTGTTCAGTCTTGACAGAATATGTGCCCATAGAATGGCGCACAGCAACAGTGGTTCCACTGCACAAGGGTGGGCCCACAACCGACCCTGGGAACTACCGACCAATAAGCCTGACCAGTTCTGATCTGTAAGGCAATGGAGCGAATCATTATGGAACTCATAAATAGAGAGATTGGGAACCTCCAAACACTTGACCCCACACAGTTCGGCTTCATCAAGGGCAGATCATGCCCCCTGAACCTAGAGGACTTCTGCTCCAACTGATTTTTTTTCGTCAAAGCAGGTAATTAGCAGAAATACAGATGGAAGGTAATTCTTTCTGTCCATAAATGAAAATGTCCATGAAGAAATGCAATATATATGTTTAAATGTGGATATATATATATATATATATATATATATATATATATATATATATATATATATAGGGGTGTTATACGAGTATGCCTGTGTATACACACATACACATACATATATGTGTGTGTGTGTAAATATATATATATATATATATATATATATATATATATATATATATATATATATATACTTGTGTATGCACACACATGGTGTCTCAAGCTGCATTTACTCAGATTATGCTGTTTGCTTCCTCTTTGGGTGAGATCTTTATTTGCTTTCATTTTAGCAAGTTCTGCATGGTTCAAGGATAGAGTATCTTGGAGCATGAGACACAGAAAGAGGGGGAGGGGTGTTATACTGCCTCTAAGGGATCACTCTTTTTTCAAGGTTCAGTGACATCAGACAGAGACTAGTAAAGTTAGGGGACAGTGAGACATGGGGCTAAAGGGGAAACATTCCCCCTACAAAAATACCTTTATTTGCTTATTTCACACTTGCTGCTAAAACAATGAGTGCTGAAGTACATGCACTACAAGAATATCTTGCTATCATTTATGAGCATTTCTGGCTGAGCTTATGTGATACAAGCTTGGCTGCATTGAGTTAGACACAAAGGGCTGTGTGTGTATATAACTTCGTAGATTTTTACTAGGCTAATGACCCGGCAGTCCTTTTTAAGCCTAGCCAAGTTTTCTTGAAAGAATAATGATGTCCTGTATCTAAACGGGACATTGAGGGACAGGCATTTATAAGCTGTCTCTGTCCAAAAGGGACATGGGTGCCAGACCCAGTGTAAATTTCTTATTCCCCATCCACTGGTCTAGGCTGCGATTAAATTAGGTAATAGATGAACTTAGCTTCACATGGATGGGAAACCTGTTCCATAGGATGGGCAGTCTCTGGGACACATATCTGTGTCTCCAGCATGTTCTATTTAAGTCACAGACAAAATTCAGGTCGTTCAACCTTGTATTTTTGGTATTTTTTGAATATGCAGCAGATTCATAAGTGTGGGGTTTGTAAATACTTTGTAAGCCAGGCTTAGATCACCCCTAAGCAATCTATGGGAGATTGAGTAGAGGGACTGGACTTTAAGGTGCTCTGCATAAGCCAGCTGTGTTATGCATTGTATTCTTTTTGTAAGGAACCTCTGAGGTCACTCTAGTTGTTACATATGCCTGGTCAGGTACATATTGAAGGAAACACTGTACTCTGTGACTGGTCTGATAAGGGCAGAATAGAGTTGGATAATGACCTCTTTGGACTTAGATGCCATACTCTTACTTATAAATTGCACAACATGAAAGGATTTCCTCACCACTGTGACCACATGATGCTTGAAGGTGAGGCTTCTGTCTGTGTGCCTGCCCTAATCCCTGACCAGTGGGTCAACTCTTACAGGAGTATTATCAGCACTGTAATTAGCCAGCATTGTTGACTTCCCAAACAGTACAATCACGTATTTCTTAGCATTAAATTTAAGACTGTGGGTTTGGTACCATTTGTTAGTCAGAGAATGGCCTTCTTGAAGAATGCTAGTGTCTGCAGAGGAGTTGATGATAACCCCCAGCTTGTAATCATTTGCAAACTTATTCAGCAATAAACCTTCAGCATTTGTTTTCAGTTCAGAGAAATAGATGCCTAACTGGCGTGGGAAGAGTATGGAGTCCTAGCGGACTGTACTAGTGACTGGCCTCTTGGTGAAGTTGGCCTCACCTATTTTCACCTCCTGGGTCGTTTCCGAGCTAGTTGGCTATCCAGCGGGTGATAAAAGGGTTTACACCTAATAATTTAGTCAGCTTGCCTATAATGCCCGTGTGGGGTATTTTATTAAAAGCTTTGGCCAGGTCCAGGTAAGCTGTGTGCAAAGTCTTGCCCTCATCCATTGCCGTTGATGACATTCTCAGAGAAGTCCGCCAAATTTAATAGGCATGAGCTTCCTATAACAAAGCTGCACTGTAATGGACCCAATCTTTGCCGGTTACCTATGTCCTCATTTATCATTTTCATGATGATTCTTTTCATGGCCTTATATATGAGGCTTGTCAGACTGATGGACCTGTAGTTACCCGGACAAGTGGTTAGATCTTCTTTGTGACGGGGACTGACTGTAGCCATTCTCCATTTCTTGGGCACAAAGCCTAACTGTAGGCTCCAGTTGAAAAATGATTCATTTGGACTAGAGAGGTCATGTTTCATGCTATTTAGTAAGCATCACAGAATGTTTGTGGGACCCATCAATGCAGTGTTTTTGGCCTTGGAAGGTGCATTGAAGACCTGTTCCTTAGTAATGTTTGGGGGGATTGTTGTATGCAGTAATAATAAAAACAATAACAATAAGTTCTGCACCTTTTTATGTATTTTTCTTGTGGTTACAGATATAGCTGTAAAAAGCTATGTGGTTGTCTTTTGCCTGATAAGCTGTTTTTTCCCTCAGATTTAGCCTTTGAATTATTAATTAACCCTCTTAGCTACCTGTTTGGATTGGTCAGAGAGATTTTAGTATGTTGGGCTTTGTCCCTTCTACGCTTGGCCAAGACTGTTTTTCTTTTGTTGTGTAACCAAAAGATATTGTGATCCTACCAGGGTGGCCTATCTTTTGAGTATGTCTTATTCTTTGTATGAGTGGGCACAGCTCACTGTATACAGCTATAAATACTACTGTACAGGGATTTTGTAAATAGCTCAGCATGTGCTATGGTGATTACTGGGTTTGGGGGTGCTTGGAATTTAGCCAAGGTGCTGCTTAGTAGAGAGAGGTTAACTTTGGAATAGTTCCTAAAGGTTTTTGGTTTAACTGGGTCCCTGGATTTAAATTTTATTTCAAGCAATACTGCTTATTGTCAGATCTGATGACTGAGGACATTACATTGGGTGAGAAACATTGCTCTCCCATGTTTGTACAACTGGTAGGAGAATAGACCAGCTGTTTTAGGATGTTGGTATTAATGAAGTTTTAGACTCACTGGGCTTGTGCATTAGAAGTGGTGCAGGATTCCCAATCTGTAGAGGGGTAGTAGAGATCCCCCATGAAGATCGTATTGTGTTGAACAGTGAGGATCTCTAGTACATTGAGATAGCTAGTATGGGTTTCCTGGGACATTGAGGAGGAAATATAGGTTGCAAAAATGTGGCATGAGACCCTGTTTCTGATGATTTGCACATGTATGAGTTCCTGTGGGTCATACACTTTAACTAGTCTGGATGTGAGGTTGTTTTTAATATAAACTGTGGCTCCACCACCTTTAGTTCCCCTCCTGTGCAGTAGCTGGTGTACAGGTGTGAAAGACATTATAACCTTGAACTGCTGGTGTACTGTCTGTGACTATAAACCATGTCTCCATTACTACGCATATGACTGCACTCTCCAAGGACAGGAAAGCTTGCAACTTGGGAAGTTTTTTGTTAAGACTCGGAAACTGAACAGTACCATGGGGGTACTAATGGGGTGGAAGAGGTCTTTGCCAATATCCAAAAGTGTGGAGAGGATAAGTGTATGTCATCCCTGTCAAAGCAGCATGGCCTGCCAACCATGTCCTCCCAGTATGGCTAATATTTTCTGTTGGTAACATGGCATCATCCGTAGAGAAGGTAGTATGTTGCACAGTGCTAGGATCATACCTGCCTGCACACACACACACACACACACACACACACACACACACACACACACACACACACACACACACACACACACAAACACCAGTTATGCGAGCAAGACAGTACCGTATGATAACAATGAGGCAATTACTTAAATGGTGTGGAAAGTAAAAATGATAACTGTAGACAAAAGTTTATGAGAACTAGTAACCATTCTTAATGTTTTTGTGTTGTAAGACAATATATAATGTGATGATATGGAGTAAGATCCTCCTGGACAGGTTAAGCAGGTTAGCCCACTGTACATGACGTTCCTTTTCAGTCTCATTTAACACATCAGAGAAATGGCTAGAAGAGTAAAACTATAGCCATAGAGATGTTACAGTCAGTGGATATTTAATAATATTGAAAAATGACTAACCGTGCATGCTTTTAATACTTAGAAATATTGGAAATGTAAAACGGCAGTAAATGGTTTTGGATGAGTTCCATTTCTTCTGGACGCAAACTTAAGCATTTCATTATTTGGACTATGCATCCACAGTCAATGGCTCTAAAGCTATATGAAGTTCTTTGGTTGCCCCTTGTGGCTTAGCGGTCATTTAAAATACGGTTATGTCAGACACAACATTCAGATGCAGAACAAAGATCAGCATTTTTAAGAATTCTCTTATAATAATTAAGTTTTAAAATGAAACAGTGTCTGTTTTAAGCCACTACACAGCAAGTAAAGCCCCGGAAAAAAGTAGAAGCATAACGCATAACACATCTGAGGATTATTTTATTAAACACCATCAGCATTGTTATATTTTTTAAATATAAAAGGCTTGTTGACATCTGTAAAGTATAACTTTTGTTATTAAAATTCAGCAGACTTATGTCCTCTTTTATACTGGAGGAATTTAAAACAGATGACCTTCTTAGACTTTGTGGTTTTGAACCTTTATGAGAAATACCTAGATCAGCTAAAATGGTGCTGTATGTCATATTTAAAAAAAAAAACAACTAAAACACACAAAGCCCCCAGTCCCACTATATTCAAAGACATTCATTGCATGTAGTTATTGTGACCAGAACAAGACTGTATACACAACAACAGTCACACACACACACACACACACACACACACACACACACACACACACACACACACACACACACACACAGTCACACTGCAACACCACTCTCAAATAGTGCTATATTTTTGGTTATATCTGAAATGGTCCTTTATCAGTCATTACTAGAGGCTGATGATGAAGACTGATTGTGGCATTTGGCAAGAGATGGGTTACTGGCCACGCTTCTCTTTTACAGTGCTGTACAAAGCTATCAGTTTATAGACGTGGCCACAGAATAATCCCAGAAGATGATTTTGTATTACCCTACATATGTTTACCTAAACCTACCTTTCTGTTCTTTAAGGATGTTTCTCGTTCTACTTCCTCCAACCCTTCTCCTTTCCCATCACAATGTAACTACCTGTCCCATGTTCAGCTCTATATCTGCACATCTTCTCTGTTAATCACTTATTCTTGCAATCCATTCCCTGGTCCCAATACATTTTTGTGGATGATGCACTTTCACAGATCCAGGCAGTTGCTGGTCTCCTCCTTTTTCTACACTTCATTATGACACCTTCACATTTCCCTGACATAGTTTGGTGAACCCATATCATGCCCTCCAGCACTTTTACTCTTACGTCATACTATTTTGTCTCCATCTGGCACATACACACACACACATGTTTCTGATAGCTTTTGTTCTGGGCATCATCTTGTAGCTTCTCCTGCCTCTCACTCTTCCCTCTCTCTTTCTCTCTCTCTGTGTCTCTCTTCTTTCTCTTTCTCTCTGTCTCTGTCTTTATAAGTCCTCAAGAAATGCACAGTTGTCGAGGTATGGTCTGACCATTTCCCAGTAGAGTATCAAAATTACCTCCTTGTTTTGTGGTCTGTACCTTTGAGGATGTTTTTCCAGTATTCTGTTAGCTACTGCCATGATATCTCACTCTACTAATAGTAATGTGTTTATTTATTTATTTGACATTTGTTGACTGGGAAAGTCCAACTGAGCTAGAACCCTTTTTCAGTGGAGGCCTGGGGAGTAAAGCTCCACAGAGGTACACAAAAAAGGTTACAAAAATAGCATTAATGAGAACAATACAGAAAAAAGAGAGTGTAGTATTCAAGTTGGTAACACAAATATATCAACAGACGTAAATGCACACATAGGCAAAGAGGCGTCACAGGTAGCAATCTTTTGAGAACAATATGTATAATAAAGTGAGTAAACAAGCTGAAGAAGTCTTATGATTTGAGACCAATGGAAATGGGTTAGGCTATGGATTTAGCC
This sequence comes from Protopterus annectens, assembly GCF_019279795.1. Taxonomy (NCBI): domain Eukaryota; kingdom Metazoa; phylum Chordata; order Ceratodontiformes; family Protopteridae; genus Protopterus; species Protopterus annectens. The sequence continues at coordinate 1,816,592,414 of NC_056743.1, forward strand.
GCTTGCTTAAGGAAGAGTGGAGGTAAGTTGTCCACAAATGGAGAGCATGGATTAAGCTTATATGGGAGGTTTTTTAATGTAGCTGGTGGGAACAGGTTTCAGAGAGAAGGAGTTGTTGTTATAGGGAGGTTAGTGGAGTTAGAGGTCTGCATGAGTTTATATATAGTGTCAATGAAGTAGGACTTAAATATGGTGGCAGTTACAAGGGGGGTGTTATTGGGGCAGGGGTTAGATGGTGTGGGGTTGCCAGGGGTTAGGTGGTGTGGGGTTGCCTGGGTGCAGAATTTGATTGATACATTTCCAGAATTTTGGGGGGGGGTCACTAAGATGGGTTGTTTGAGGTTTTAGGTAATTTTTTCTTGTCATTGTTTACTTGTTTTTTGGTGATGTCATGGAGTTCTTTCTAGGTTTGGTGATGGATGGGGGATTTTTATCTTAATCCAGAGTTTCCGGGTGTTGTCTCTTTTCTGCATGAGAGAGTGTGCGGATTGATATGATCAGGGTGAGCAGAGAGATTTAACTCTAATTTTCGGGAGAGGAGCAAGAGAGTTAAGTATGTTTAAGAAAATGTTGAATTTTAGTACCGCATCATCTAGAGGTAGGAATGAAGAGTGTGCTATCAAATATGTCAAGGTGGAAATTTGAGAGGCTGCACCAGTCTTTGAATTTATGTGGTCTTGGATGGTGTGGAGTGAATCTTTGTATGCAGATATGAGAGTGGTCGCTAATGGAATCAGGTAGACTTTAAATGGTGGCACGGGTGAGGATTTGAAATTAGGATCCAGTCTGTGATAGAACTAGTGTTGGTTGTTTTATTGAAGTGGGTCAGGGTGGTGATAAGTTCTGAGAAACCATGCAGATTGCTGCTAGATCTGGGGGAGTTGGAGGTAAGGGATAGCCAATTGATGTTGATATCACCTAGCAGAGTAGTTTCATTGAGTATATTGTGTGTGAACCAGGAGAAAATTTGTTCTAATATAGTAATATTGTCACCGGGGGGGTGTGTATATTGCAGCTATAGTTAGTGTTTTGTAATTGTTAAGTTGCAGTTGACAGTTAAGAGTTCAGCAGGGTGAAACAAAGGGGTTGGATTGGCTATGAGATACAGGTTGAGGTGTTCAGAGTGTATTATGGCAACACCTCCTCCTTTCTTATTAGGTCTGTCGAGGCAAAGGATCTTGTAGCCAGAAGGAAGAAATTCTTTGTCTAAGATATGAGGTTTGAGACAAGTTTCTGTGAGAGCTATTATATCAGGAGAGTATTTGTCCATTAGTGCATGGAATTCACAGATGTTTTTAGGAAATCTGTCAATATTAAGAGAGAAGAAGGTCAGATGCTTGGAAGGAGAGTTTGAGTGATGTGAGGTAGGATGAGTGAGTTGGTTAGTAGAAGCGAAGTTACAAAGGGCACCTGGTAGAAGCAAGGTTACAAAGGGGACCTGGGTTAGGGTGTATGGCTGAAAGAAGTTTGAAATTGTAGGGATAAAGCAATGTAGGAGAAGTAAGGAAATGTGAGTGATATTTAAGTTTAGTTTTAGGATGGATTGGGGGTGGGGGGGATGTTTTGATTTTAGGAAGGAGTGAGTTGAGGGTAAGAAATAGTGATGGAGATATGGTAAATGAGTGCTGGGTTTGTAGTTTACATTATAGTGAGTGTAGGTAGTTGAAGGATGTAGGGCATTGACTGGAATGTGATAAGAGGAGAGATAGGATAAGAGAAGAAGAAGAGGTGCAGACAACAGGTGAGAAACATGATATGGATGTGAAATGTCTTAGTGATTGGAGATTTAGGTGAGAGGAAAGTTGAGGAAGTGAGAGCACAGGTGGGGAGGTTGGTGACGGCTTAGGTGAAGAGGTGTGTTGAGAGTTTTAGGTGTAATGAGGATGTGAGTTAATGGGGCATGGTAGGAAAAGGGAGAAAAGAGAACACAGCAGGATAGTTTGAGTGTAAAGAGAGAGAAATAGAGCAGAAGGAGGGTAAAGTTGGAGAAGGTGGAGAGTGAAGGAAAGTAGAGTGTAGCTTGACTTAGAAGGGGAAAGCAGATAGGGTGAAAAGTAGTTGGAGGAAAAATATGGGAGAAAGAGACTGCAGGAGTATATAGGAGGAGAGCAGAGGAGAGGTTTTATTTGCAAGAGGAATGTTAATTGATGAGTTAAGGTAGGAAGGGAGAAGAATAGTGTGTGATTGGTTGAGGGTGGGAGGAAGAACATGAACTAAGTGGGAGGGGAAGAACTTTCTTAGCTATAAATGTAAGGTATTCAGGAGTGGGTGGGAATGGGGGCAGGGTAGCGGAGCAGAGTGAGCCTGAGTGTAGTCAGGGTGAATGGAGCAGGTTGGAGCAGTGCATGGGAAACCCAAATGAGTGCAAGAAAGAAAGAACTGGAGAAAAAAAAAAAAAACAATCTGTTAAAGCAGCTGTAGTACAGAGAGTTGCAGGTAAACCAAAATTGTATCTGTTAAATACCCGGAATAAAGAAGGTAAGTGTTAGAAGCTAAGGGTAGAGGAGAGCAGAGTGGGGGCAAGGAGGGATTACAGTAATGTTAAAGTAGCTGGTGTAATAAATAAAAAAGAAATAGTAAAAGGGTGAAAGAAGGGTAGCAGGAGGGTAGGGCTGGCTCACTGATGTGCTATAGCTGTAATTTAAACAGGCAAGTTGCAGTACAATTAAAACACATTTGCATATGTTCACAAAGGTGAGTATTTTTGTAGTTATTTATTAGTTTTTCTGTCTGACTTGAGGAGTCAAATTTTCACTGTAGTTTGGGCAAAGGGGACATCCACACCATTGTTTAAGCTGTATTGCATTCACAAAGGTGGGCACTTTTGAAGTTATTTTTGTGTTTTTCTGTCTGAATTGGGGAGGTAAATTTAAACTGTAGTCTGGACAAGGTATAGCAATAGGGCAGACATAATAATGTCTGGGGGGGCAATAGCATGCAATGATATATTACCGGGTGTAAAAAGTCAAAGAGCTAGAGACCATTCTTTCATTTAAAGTACTGTTTCCAGCTTAGATGCCATAGCTGAAGTAGGTGATAAGGCTGTTGGATGTAGCTGGGAAGAAGGGCATCTATGCTAGTTAAGGTGGTGGGGAGTGGGTAGTCTACATGAAGATGACCAAGACTGCTTATCATTTATAGTATGGAGGGATACAATAACATAGTGTGATATAATCTGAACCCTAAGGTGGGTTGAATGGAACAAAGGAGGAAGAAAGGCATAGAAAATACAAGCAGTGATATTCTGACAAAAGGATTTTCTTTTAAGATGGAGATTACAAGGAATTACTTCACTGAGTGTGTGGTTACATTTTTTCCTACCACATTGCATGGAGGCATTACATGGTGGCAGAAATGGAGGCGTGGCCGCTGCTTGGTGGGCGGCTGCCTACATACTGGAGTACACTAGGTGATCTGTATGGCTGCACCATCTGGAACTTCTCCAGTACTTAAATGTCGGTACCTCAGGGAGTCAGTAGCAGTCAATAAGGCAGTACCACAGAAAATATGTTCACAAGAACTATATTCTTAGTTTAGCCACCAAACAGCTTTACTAACAGCATTTTAATTAACATATATGGTAGAGAGTTTAAGAATGCTTGGTAAAACAGTTATAACAAATGGGAGAGCAGATGTGTAATTATTTTTAACCAGGATCTGCAGTACATTATTTAGGGGAAATGAGCACATTCTGGGGCTAGAAAGTCTTTGTCTGTGATTATGGCTTATATTTGCATGTTATAGCATACAGTCTCCAGGCAGGGGGATTCAGAGAGATTTGGGATTGAATTTGCAGATCCTTGCTCCATATTGTCAAAATGCTTGGAACACGCTAACTGCTCAGGATATCAGAGCATTGGTAGGAGTGCAATTAGTGGTAGAGCTTTGTTAGGTGTTTAATGCAATACATGCAGCTGGCTATCCAAGATAGTCTTAATAAAGTGTGATTCATTAATAGACTGATTCAGCACTTCATTACCATAGGAATGTGTGTCAATGGGAAGTTAGACTTCCGGAAGGATCATGCAGTGAGTATGTGCATGTGGGTGATTAAATCTCGTAATTGATGCATGCAGTAACTGCTTAGGAATGAAGGTAGTCTGCCAATGACCATGTCCCCATTTTTAGGAATGGAGTCATACTGCTGTCCAGATGTTGACAAGCAGGTGTACAGTGGTATAACCAACATGCTGGCTGCTAACACGATGGGTAGGCAAGGACAAGGATGAAGTAATAGGCACAGAGCTGTGCTCATTACTGGGGTGACAGAAGGGAGATAGGGGGTCACTGACTGCCTTTAGCCAGGCATAAGAATGGACATAAGCAATGCTGACCTTAGGCAATTGCAAAAGGGCCCTGCTCTAAAGAAGGCCTGCAGTTTAAGAAGAGAAGAAGTTTCAGTGCATTACCAGCATTCTGAATTGAACTTTAGTGTTCCATGTGTGAAATGAACTGTAGAAGCTACTTGTTACAAATGCAGTAAGCAGTTTTCTATAGTTTAGAAGAAAATAGTTTTTTGTCTGTTATAACCTGTAACAGCTACTTTTGTCATACTTTAAAAGCAAAACAATGAAGCTTATCTTTTTTAAAAGCAAAACAATGAAACTTATCTTCTTTTTAACTCTGTCAGTATAGATTGATAACCAGCATAGCTTGATAAGAATGGGCCTAGCTTGTTCCTTACAAGACAGTTTTAACTCAAGACTTTCTCAAGACACATATATATTGCACATTCATTCACATGTCAGGCACCCTACCCTACAGACAATATGAAGTATCACTATTTCACCTTATGATACAATTTTGGGATATAGTAGGAATTAAGCACCCAGCTGAGGCCCACACAGACACAGGCAGGATGTGCAGATTTCATAGAGAAGGCACAATAACAAACATCAAACAGGAGAACCGAGAGCTATAAAGCAGCAACATCCACCTCTGAGTTAGTCTATATATTCAATGTAGGATTAAAAAAATATTAGCTGTAGTCTGAAAGAAGAATGAGGTCAGGTGAGAAAGTATCTGTAGATAGAAGTAAGCAACACCCCTTGCTTGAGAGAAAGTTCCTTGGTTAACAGAATGGAGCGGTTTACTACCAAAAAAATAAAAAATTACTATGTCAAAAGGCAAATTATCAGTTGTAGAACTGATTCCTGAGGGAAAAAAGCATTTTAATTTTTTCTATTTTCATCACTCAATCTCTTCAGTTTTTGAAACGGATTATTTTTGAAGTTTAAATTCTCATTATTATGCATTTCTTTTTATTCTAAGAGCATTACTTTTATAAATTATGAATTGTGAATGTGCTTGTTAGAAAATTACATCTCCTGCCAGTTTGAAAATTAGATTGCTTATTGTTTTGGAGGCTGATTATAAATTAATGAGTTGTCTTGGACATATTACTTGTCACATTCTTTTTTAATGAGTTATTTTAATATTTCAGCAAAACACTGTTAATTCACAAAAAAGGTTATATACACAGGTCATATCTGAAAAATCTAAAGTGGCAAATTTATTTTTAAGAACTGTTTTTAAGTAAAAATTTTAGTTATCAACTGTTGTTAATATAATGCTGCAAGGAAAGAATATTTTGTCTAACAGCAATGGGTATCGAGTTATGAAACTTTTGAATACAGTGTATCTAGAAAGAATTGTGTCTGACAGAAATATATTTTGTGTGTGTGTGTGTGTGTGTGTGTGTGTGTGTGTGTGTGTGTGTGTGGGGGATACATGTTTGCCTGTATGGACACGCACGTGTGTGGTGTGTGTGTGTGTGTGTGTGTGTGTGTGTGTGTGTGTGTGTGTGTGTGTGTGTGTGTGTGTAAATCTCACAAGTCTAGATTAATAATTAGTTTTCTGTATACATTTTCTGAAGAGTATTACCTTAAATGAGAGTAAACCAAGGTTGAATTGTGGTAATCTGTATTCCTGAGTTAAGGTGTTTCATATGTTTTACTGACAGTTTGTCTTTCTCCTCTACCATCCGTAGGGCCACGTAGGACTGATTGGCCTCATTGGGCCACCTGGTGAAATGGGTGAGAAAGGAGACCAAGGATTGCCAGGAAACCAAGGACCAGAAGGACCCAAAGGTGACCTGGTAAGGATATTGTTCAAAAGATGTGCAGTTGTTTAACATTCTTCATTATCTCCTTACAACAACATTTTAAGTTTGATTGCTGCTGCCCAGAGCTACTATTAGCAAATCACAGTTTGAGTTTGCTGCTATTCATGCTGAGGTAAATGATTTAAGTCACATGACTTAAAAGGTAGATTCTTTAATGGTCTCTGATGATTTTACTTAGACAGTAAAATAAAGGCCATTACACCCTGGGAGCGGGTGCAACATGACTCCAATTTCTTTCCCTCAGAAATATTTCATTTAAGGTATGAAGGAGAAAATGTCTGTTATAGACATTGTGGGCCCATAAGATGTTTTAGACATCAGGTTGCCTGCTGTTTTTCGCACTACAGTCACACAAGGTTAATAACTTTATTTATAGTAACACAAGAAGTCTTAATAAAAAAGGACAAACTCTTTACATCAGCATGATGTGTTTATTGTCATGGAAACATTGTATATTTCTAACATCATCCTGCCTGAGTATAGTGAGTTTGTGTACCTAAAATGTTCTACATCTTGTGGCAAAGTGGCTGTAATTTTTGTTAACCCACATATGGTCAGACTTACTAGTCTCGTTTATCCAGTTTCTTATTAACATCACATAGTTGGGGATTATAGGATGCAGCATACATCTGTTGATATTTGAAAAATCTAGGACTGAGAGTAAATAAAATATAGTTAAATGATAAAATTATCAATGGCCCATTTCATTGTAACCTACAAAAAGTATATCTCCTGTCAATTACTAGATTAGTGTGCTTTATGGAGAGTAGCCTGGTAAAATGATAGCCTGTTTGGCATTTTGCCCATATCAGTTACTTGAGCTGGCACATAGTATTAGCATATACCCCTAAGTTAGTCACCTAACCTGGAGTTGTTTGTCGTTCCTGTCAAATGACATGAGAAAGAATGGTGTGTGAAAAAAATGATAGGAAACCTAATTGTATTCAAAGGGAGTTAATGCCTCGGTAGGTGATATTTTAATTAATAAAACTATAATGTATTATTGCACTTAAAAATCCTTTTGTTTACTTTTTTATTGTGAGTTGCTATATATGAATTTAATACCCCTCATACAACAGATCTAAATGCTGAGATGCTTCTCAAATTAAATTAATAAAAGGACTGCAGTGTAGCTGAAATATTATTTGTCTTGTTTTCCTTTTTTCTTTATAGGGTGTTGTTGGACCTCCTGGCCCTGATGGTCCCCCAGGCACATCCGGCTTAGTTGTAAGTAGTCATTTTGTTCTTTCAGGCACACACTATGAATGACCCAAGAGTAGAATGTTGTCTAGCTTAAGTTTTAATACTGTGTAGTGACATAGTATAAAATTAACAATGTGCCAATGAGTTATGTGGGGGGGTTCAAGTCCAACCTTTAGAGTTTGTGCCTTGAGAGGCTGCTGAGTGGAGTGATGCCTGGATGAGAATAACGAGTTGTTACATTGTATAGTTTCTGTTGTACTGTGCAGGAATTGTGCATTGTAAGTGTGAAGAGCTCTTAATGGTGTAGCACACTGGTGATCTGGAGTTCCATTGCATTCAGTACACTGGTGCTCTGGAGTAACAACGGCTACAGTCCACTAGTGATATGAAGCACTATCAGGGCACATGAGTGACATGGAACACTGGAGGATGCAGGATATTAATGATGAATGATCATCTGTTGAAGATGATGTGGATCAATTGTAGATAAATCACACTGATGATATGAAACACCAGTGGCTGCAGTCAACTGATGATAGTGAGCAACCGTGTATGGAGCCCACTGGCAAAATGAAGCAGTAATGGCTGCTGCACACAAATGATGGGAAGAACCAGTGGGTGGAACACATTGCTTATAGAGAGTATCAGTGGATGCATCCCACTAGTGATATGAAGCACTATTGGATAAGGCACACACGTGACATGGAGTACCCGTCTGCAATCATCGGCAACCCCCCTTTTTCCCATTTTCTACATGGCGTTGGGGTGTCATGAAAACTGTTGCCATCTCTCACTATTCAGTGCCACTCTCCTATCTTCTTTGACTGTCATGCCTGAGTTTTTTCTCTCACAATCCATCCAGATCTTTGCCGGGCACCCTTGTTTCATCTTGCCTTCTTTCTGTTTGTCCCAAATCTTCTTTACCAGATTGTCTTCAGCCTTTCTGCACATGTCCACAACTACTGTAATCTGTTCTCTTTGACATTCTCTGCAATTGAAGCTACTTTGGCTTCTGCTATGTCCTAATTTCTTTGACTGTCTCACAGTGTGCATCGTACCACCCATCTCAGGCAGTTAATTTCCATCACTTCTAACTTTCCCAGCTGGTTTGCCTTTATTAGCCAAGTTTCTGTACCATACAGTAGTGCTGGTCACACCACTTATTTATACACCTTACGTTTCAACTTCTTTGGCATTCTTCTGTGATGCACTACACCTGACACTCTGTACCAGTTGGCTGCAGCCCCTCAGATTCAGGCTTTGACTTCCTCATTCATGCTTCTCTTTTCCTCAACCACCCCTCCCAGATACATGAAGCTGTTAACCAGTTCCACTTTTTCCCCTTCTGTCTCAGTTTTCAACTTCATCTGATTTCCCCCATTTTTTGTCAATACAACTGTCTTATTTGTACTCCATTCTTCATCCCATGTGCCTTCAGTTTTGCATTCCATTCCTCTATCCTTTGCTGAAGTTCTTGCTCAGAGTCTATTTGTACTGCCACATCCTCTACATACAGCAACTTTGTTGATCTATCTCCTCTGACCTCTTTGCTAATCTAGTCCATCACCAGTATGAACAACAATGGGCTCAAAGCTGAACCCTGATGCTCACCCACAACCCCTCTGAGAGTTTGAACACTGTTTGTACTTCAGTCATTAAGTACTTGTACATAGCCTACACTAATTCTACCAGTGATTCTGGGACTTCAAACCACTGCAGGACTGCCCAAATCATCTTTCTTGGCACTTTTTCATATGTTTTCTCCATATCCTAGAATGCCCAGTTGGACTCATTCCTCACTTTTAGCTTCTTTTCAAGTATCTCTGACTGCAGACATTGGGCAGTTGTGCTGCATCCCGATCTGAATCCGAACTGCTCATCTCCCATACTAGTTTTAACTACTCTGCGTATCCATTTATCTATCACCCTTTCCAGAACTTTCCTTAAGTGTGATAGGAGTTTGATGCCTCTTTTCCTAGCCCTTCACAAACTCTCCTGGATGGAATTACCTAACATACATGCCCGTAGACAACTCACCCTAGCTCATCAACTTCTCTTCTACCCTGACAAAACCCCAGCCCTTTACAGCCTAATCAATCACTACACTAACAGTCGTCAGCTAAGATCCACCAATAAGGGTCTGGCAGAGGTATCCGAAAGCAAATATAATTCAGGAGACTCCCCTATATTCCTGTACCATTGCAAAAATGTGGAACTCCCTCCCAGTGGAAGTTAGGACACAGACAGACAGACATAGTTTCAAAAATCAGCTAAAGTCCTACTTCTCCAAGTCCTGGATGTGTACATGTTCCAACCCAGGTTAACTCTTTTATAATCCACCTAGCCTCTTTATGTATAATTAAACTCAGCTTAGCTTGCTGTTATGTTTTCCAGTGTGGTGGAATTGTGTTTACAATACTTTGAGACTAATAAGTTTAACAAAGTTGTGTATTTTTCTTATCTCTCCACTTTGTCAAATTGTTAGCCTATTTTTCTGAACAGTTGTATGCTCTATTTTAAGTAAAATGTTGTATGTTTAAACATTTCTTGATTGTCTAATTACTATGGAGTTTCACTCCCCAGGCCTCCACTGAAAACGGGCAGTCTTTCCAGTCGTACTTACACGATAAACAAATGTAAAATAAATAAAAAAAAAAAATAGTGCCTGCAGTTGTGAATGTCCCCCTTGGTCTTGAACAATGGCACTAGTATGCTTATTCTCTAGTCATCTGGGATACATCTTTCTCTCCGTACTGCTTTGTATATCCTCAGGAAACATTTCTCCCTTATCTTACCCAACATCCTTATCATATCTGGTCTGACCTCATCTGAGCCTGCTGCTTCCCCTGACTTCATTTTCCTTAGTGCAGTTTTTACTTCTTCTTTGGTGGGCTTCTCCTCTTCTTTCATCGTATGCTGTGTCTGCAGAAATACAGTTTCTTTGGGGTTTTCTTCATTCAGAAGCTGCTGGAAGTATTGCTTCCATCTGCCTAAGATATCCTTTGGAATGGTGAGCAAGCTGTTGCTGGCAACCATTATGAAGGGTTTCTGGGTATCTTCTTTATCTTTCTGTCTTTGCCTTGCAGTCTGATATAGTTTATTTGTGCCACCTACTGAGTCATGTTTGAAAAGCTGGTAGAGTGCCTCTAGTGCCTTGTTCTTTGCTATTGCTACTCCTTTTTTAGACCCTTTGTTAGGTCTTTTTGACTATCACCTTTTCCTGAATGCCTTCTTTCTTTTGATGACTTCCTTGAATTCTGCATTCCTCCACCAGCTTTCCTTATGTACCTTATTTTCATACCTGGTTTGATTGTATATCTGTTCTGTAGTCCTCACACATGCTATTTTGAGGTGCTGCCTCTCTTCTTCAACTCCATCTTTTCTTCTTCTTCTTCTTCTTCTTCTTCTTCTTCTTCGGTGCTAGAGCCCTGAGTAATTCATTGAACTGCTGTGCTTTCTGTCTAATCAACTTTTTGTTTTTCAGCCTGGTCTCTGTTGACCATAGAGACTTCTCTGACCACTGCTTGCAGCTGAATGTGGAAACCAGTAGTTTATGCTGTGGGCTGACTGCTTCATTGGGGATGACTTTGCAATCGCTGATTCTACTGCAGTGCCCTTTCCTTACTAGGAGAAAGTCTATTTGAGTTGCATTTTGACCACCCATGTATGTGATCTTGCGACTGTCTGTCTTTCTGAACCATGTGTTGGCTACTATCAAGCCATTTGTCAGACAGAAGTCTAGAATGGCATCTCCTTCTTTATTTCTGTTTCCCCCACTCATGTGAATCCAGGCAGTCCTGATATCCTGTTCTGTCTGACCCGATATGTGCATTCAGTTCACCCATTATCAACACCAATTCACGTTGTCCTGCTTTATCTAGTAGGCCCTGCAGCTGCTGTCTGAATGCACTCTTTTCCTCACTATCCCAACCCTGATGTGGGGCATAGGCTGAGATTATGAATACTGCCCTATTATTACACTGGAGTCTGATTGCCATGAGTCTGCCACTAACTCTAATGACGTCCCTCACTGCCTTCTGAAACCTCTCCCTCAACACAATTCCCACACCATTTCTAGCCTGTCCGCTTCCTGAGAAGTAGACTCTGGATCCCAGGCCAAGTGGTTTTCTACACTGCTGTTCCATATTGTCCTCTGGATACATAGGATGTCCAGCCTCATCCTTACCATAATATCATCACCTTCCAAGCTACATCCTGCAGTGAACCTACATTGAATGTAGCAATTCTTACTTCATGTTTGGCAGGTTGATGGTTGGTTTTATGTCCAGATTTTGCTCAACAGAGCCATCCCATATAATCCAAGCTGGGCAAATGGACATCAGCCAGCCAGTAGCTTATTGACACAAGGCTGCTGGGATTTCTGGCGAGCACACACTGGCCAGTAGGGGCACATATACATCTCCCACCATTAGCCTGTGTTCCTGGTATAGGTCAGGGTTGGCCGGGTCCACAACCCTTTTATCACCAGAACATTTTATTTTTATTTTTATTATTATTATTATTATTATTATTATTAATTTTACTTTATTAAAGAGCCTTTGGTTGTGTAAGTTGAGTGCATTTATATATATATATATTTCTTTATTTTGTTGGGAGGGTGGCCTAATGGTTAAGGTGTTTGCCTTACAAACATAAGGTGCAGGGTTTGAGTCTCACAAGGGATAATTGGCTAGGCTTAAAAATGGCTCGCAAGGGCAGTTAGCTTAGTACTAACCTATGAACCTATTATTGCACTCAACCTTATCCTCAAAGCAATTTTTGTGTCTACTCAGTATCACCAGAAAATACCTATGCCCCTTTGACAACATTAGTCAGCACCACTAAATCACCTTGAGCCATATTTTACACCTAGTGGCTAGTCCTGCCATGATGCAAAGTCTGTAATCTGTGTTCTGCTATCTTGAAGCTACTCAGCACCACATTATATGCCCATAGTGGTTGGTCTATACAACTCTTCCCCCATGGGGCACCATGTAGAGTGTGTGCTGCCACTGCTTACAGCTTCATTCTTGGGTGAGTTTGAGATGGAAACAGCATATTGTTTTCCTTTTTGAAAGTGTGAGGAACTCCATATAGACACAGGGAGAATATGTAGATTCCAAACAGACATTGGACCAAGGTCAGGATCAAACCTTGTACCTAGTCATGGAAGGCAAAGACTTTAACCATTATGCTAACTGTGGATGCAGCATAGTAATAAAAAGCATCATCTGTGGATAGTGATATGGAACACTAGTGGGTAACACATGCAGGTGATATGAAACACCTGTGGATACAGCACACTGATGATAGTGAGCACTGGTGAATGCTTCCCTCTAGCATCATGAAGTACTAATGGCTGCTGCACACAGATGATAAGAAGAACCAGTGGTGGAACATGCTGCTTATAGAAAGTGCCAGTGAATACAGCACACTAATGATAAGCATCTTCTGTGGCTTGTGATATGGAACAAACATGCCAGTGATATGAAGCACCAGTGGATGCAGCGCACTGGTGATACTGAGCACTGGTGGATGCTTCCCAATGGCATCATTAAACATTAGTGGCTGCTGCACACAGATGATATATAGCACCAGATGGTGAAGCACTTTGGTGATGAGTACCAGTGGATGCAACAACTAGTGGCATGACATACTATTGGATAGGGCACACATGTGACATGGAATGCCTGTGAATGCAGTGCACTGTGACGTGGAATGCCTGTGAATGCAGCACACTAATGATAAGGGTCATCTGTGGATAGTGATATATGTGGATAGTAGTGGGTAACACATGCTTTTAATATGAAACACAAGTGGATGCAGCAAACTGCTGATAGTGAACACCTGTGGAAGTGTGGATGCAGCCCACTGTTAATATGAAACACTATTACCGGTTACATACAAATGGTAGGAATCACCAGAGGATGAATCACACTGTTATGGTGAGTAAAGTGGATATAATCACTAGTGATATGGAACAGTAAAGGACAGGACTCACTGATAATATGGAGCATCAGGGGATAAAGCACACTAGTTATCTGCAGCACCGTCATTATCTAGAATACAATGGGTGTTGAAATCTTGAGATCTACTGTACCAGTATATTTAGCATACCAATAATCTTGAGTGCCAGTGATCATAATGGTAATCTGGAGTACCAGAGAGATATTATTTATTAAACTAGGGCAGTAGAGAATGCAGCAGATCTGAGACATAGACAGTGGATTTAGAGTACTTGTAATCTAGATCATTAGCAGATGCTTTATGGTGGTAGTGAGGAATACCACATACATCCAGCCTATCTAACGTAGCAAGCTTGTGAACTGGCAACAAAGACCAACAACAGATCCAGTAGAATGGCAGTAAGGAATACCACAACACAAACCACCAGCAGATATAATACAGTGGTAGTGAGGAATACCACAACACAGACCACCAGCAGATGCAGTAGAGTGGTAATCAGAAATACACAACACGGACCACCAGCAGATGTAGCATAGTGGTAGTGAGGAATACCACAACACAAATCACCAGCAGATACAGTACAAAGGTTGTGCGAAATACCTCAACACAGACTACCAGCAGATACAGTACAGTGGAAATAAGGAATATCACAACACAGACCAACAGCAGATATAGTACAGTGGTAGTACGGAATACCACAACACAGACCACCAGCAGATACAGTACAGTGGTAGTAAGGAATACCGCAACACAGACCACCAGCAGATACAGTTCAGTGATAGTGAGGAATACCGCAACACAGACCACCAGCAGATACAGTACAGTGGTAATAAGGAATATCACAACACAGACCACCAGCAGATGTAGCATAGTGGTAGTGAGGAATAACACAACACAGACCACCATGAGATACAGTACAATGGTATTAAGGAATACCACAACACAGACCACCAGCAGATACAGTGCAGTTGTAGTGAAGAATACCACAACAAAGACCACAAGCAGATGTAGCATAGTGGTAGTGAGGAATACCACAACACAAACCACCAGCAGATACAGTACACTGGTAGTAAGGAACACCACAACACAGACCACCAGCAGATACAGTGCAGTGCTAGTGAAGAATACCACAACACAGACCACAAGTAGATACAATACAGTGGTAATAAGGAATACCACAACACAGACCAAAAGCAGATGTAGTGTAGTGGTAGTGAGAAATACCACAACACAGACCACCAGCAGATACAGTACAGTGGTAATGAGGAATACCACTACACAGATCACCAGCATATGCAGTACAGTGGTAGTAAAGAATACCATAACACAGACCACCAGTAGATGCAGTACAGTCGTAATAAGGAATACCACAACATAGACCACCAGCAGATGTAGCATAGTGGTAGTGAGGAATACCACAACACAGACCACCATCAGATACAGTACAGTGGTATTAAAGAATACCACAACACAGACCACCAGCAGATACAGTGCAGTGCTAGTGAAGAATACCACAACACAGACCACAAGTAGATACAATACAGTGGTAATAAGGAATATCACAACGCAGACCACCAGCAGATGCTGTTCAGTGGTAGTAAGAAATACCACAACACAGACCCCAAGCAGATGCAGTACAGTGGTAGTAGGGAATACCACAACACCATCCACTAGCAGATGTAGTATAGTTGTAGCGAGGAATACCACAACACAGACCACCAGCAGATACAATATAATGTTAGTAAGGAATATCAGAACACTGACCACCAGCAGGTAGTACAGTGGTAGTAACAAATACCACAACACAGACCCCCAGTAGATGCAGTACAGTGGTAGTAAGGAATGCCACAGCACAGACCACCAGCAGATGCAGTACAGTTGTAGTGAGGAGTACCACAGCCCAAACCACCAGCAGATTCAGTACAGTGGCAATGAGGAATACCACAGCACAGACCAGCAGCAGATGCAGTATAGTGGTAGTGAGGAATACCACAACACAGACCAATAGCCAATACAGTACAGTGGTAGTAAGGATACAACAACACAGACTACCAGCAGCTGCAGTACAGTGGTAGTGAGGAATACCACAGCACAGACCACCAGCAGACCCAGTACAGTGGTAGTGAGGAGTACCAAAACACAGACCACCAGCAGATCCAATACAGTGGTAGTGAGGAATACCACAACACAGACCAGCCGCAGATGCAGTATAGTGGTAGTGAGGAATATCACAACCCAGACCACCAGCAGATAAAGTACAGTGGTAGTAAGGAATACCACAACACAGACCACCAGCAGATACAGTGCAGTGATAGTGAGGAATAACACAACACAAGCCACCATCAGATGCAGTACAGTGGTATTACGGAATACCACAACACAGACCACCAGCAGATACCGTGCAGTGGTAGTGAAGAATACCACAACATAGACCACAAGCAGATGTAGCATAGTGGTAGTGAGGAATACCACAGCACAGACCACCAGCAGATACAGTACAGTGGTGTTAAGGAATACTGCAACACAGACCACCAGCAGATACAGTGCAGTTGTAATAAGGAATACCACAACACAGACCACCAACAGATGCAGTACAGTGGTAGTAAGAAATAACACAACACAGACCACCAGCAGATACAGTACACTGGTAATGAGGAATACCACTACACAGATCACCAGGAGATGCAGTACAGTGGTAGTAAGGAATACCATAACACAGACCATCAGTAGATGCAGTACAGTGGTAGTAAGGAATATCACAACACAGACCACCAGGAGATGCTGTATAGTGGTAGTAAGAAATACCACAACACAGACCAGAAGCAGATGCAGTACAGTGGTAGTAGGGAATACCACAACACCAACCACCATCAGATGTAATATAGTGGTAGTGAGGAATACCACAACACAGACCACCAACAGATACAGCATAATGGTAGTAAGGAAGATCACAACACTGACCACCAACAGGTAGTGCAGTGGTCGTAACAAATACCACAACATAGACCCCCAGTAGATGCAGTACAGTGGTAGTAAGGAATGCCACAGCACAGACCACCAGCAGATGCAGTACAGTTTTAGTGAGGAGTACCACAACACAAACCACCAGCAGATGCAGTACAGTGGTAGTGAGGAATACCACAACACAGACCAGCAGCAGATGCAGTATAGTGGTAGTGAGGAATACCACAACACAGACCAATAGCCAATACAGTACAGTGGTAGTAAGGATACAACAACAACACATACTACCAGCAGCAGATGCAGTATAGTGGTAGTAAGTAATACCACAACCCAGACCACCAGCAGATACTGTACAGTGGTAGTAAGTAATACCACAACCCAGACCACCAGCAGATACAGTACAGTGGTAGTAAGGAATACTGCAACACAGACCACCAGCAGATACAGTGCAGTGATAGTGAGGAATAACACAACATAAACCACCATCAGATGCAGTACAGTGGTATTACGGAATACCACAACACAGACCACCAACAGATACAGTGCAGTGGTAGTGAAGAATACCACAACACAAACCACAAGCAGATGTAGCATAGTGGTAGTGAGGAATACCACAGCACAGACCACCAGCAGATACAGTACAGTGGTGTTAAGGAATACCGCAACACAGACCACCAGCAGATACAGTGCAGTGATAGTGAGGAATACCACAACACAGACCGCCCAGCAGATACAGTACAGTTGTAATAAGGAATACCACAACACAGACCACAAGCAGATGTAGCATAGTGGTAGTGAGGAATATCACAACACAGACCACCATCAGATACAGTACAGTGGTATTAAATAATTCCCCAACACAGAACACCAGCAGATACAGTGCAGTGCTAGTGAAGAATACCACAACACAGACCACAATTAGATACAATACAGTGGTAATAAGGAATACCACTACACAGATCACCAGCAGATGCAGTAAAGTGGTAGTAAGGAATAACACAACACAGACCACCAGCAGATACAGTACAGTGGTAATGAGGAATACCACTACACAGATCACCAGCAGATGCAGTAAAGTGGTAGTAAGGAATAACACAACACAGACCACCAGCAGATACAGTACAGTGGTAATGAGGAATACCACTACACAGATCACCAGCAGATGCAGTACAGTGGTAGTAAGGAATATCATAACACAGACCATCAGTAGATGCAGTACAGTGGTAGTAAGGAATATCACAACACAGACCACCAGGAGAAGCTGTATAGTGGTAGTAAGAAATACCACAAAATCAGACCCCAAGCAGATGCAGTACAGTGGTAGTAGGGAATACCACAACACCAACCACCATCAGATGTAGTATAGTGGTAGTGAGGAATACCACAACACAGACCACCAACAGATACAGCATAATGGTAGTAAGGAAGATCACAACACTGACCACCACCAGGTAGTGCAGTGGTAGTAACAAATACCACAACATAGACCCCCAGTAGATGCAGTACAGTGGTAGTAAGGAATGCCACAGCACAGACCACCAGCAGATGCAGTACAGTTGTAGTGAGGAGTACCACAACACAGACCACCAGCAGACCCAGTACAGTGATAGTGAGGAATACCACAACACAGTGCAGCAGCAGATGCAGTATAGTGGTAGTGGGGAATACCACAACACAGACCACCAGCCAATACAGTACAGTGGTAGTAAGGATACAACACAGACTACCCACAGATGCAGTACAGTGGTAGTAATAAATACCACAACACAGACCACCAGCAGATGCAGTACAATGGTAGTAAGCAAGACCCCAACACAAACTACCAGCAGATGCTGTACAGTGGTAGTGAGGAATACCACAACACAGACCACCAGCAGATGCAGTACAGTGGTAGCTTGGAGCATCAGTGGATGTAGCATACTGATGTCTTGGAGTAACAGGACAGGAAGCACACCAGTACTGCCTGCCCTCGTTTGAGTATTCGTCTGATTAATCTACAAAAGTGGAAAAAAAGTTAAAGTGCTAACTTCCTTCAGCTTGTGTAAGTTCTGGGGTATAAATTAAGAGTGGAATGTAGCTCAACTGTTAAATCTTTTCAAAAAATATTTTTATTGCTGCCCCTGTGGGCACACTTTCATTTAATGACACTGATGACTCAAATTAAAGTATTAAGGTGCCACTGGAAACTAGTTAGATTGGTCGTAAGGCCTGCTGATTTGAGATCATGCTGTTTTATTAGAGAGCTGAGAAAATAAAATAAAGCATGTAACTGCTCATAATGCAGTACATTTTGTTTATTTTAATAACTCGATTAAGTGTTACTGTTCTACAAGTCTTTTCAAGTAAGATCTGGGCAGCAGAATTCTTAGAGCAAATAATTGTCAGTGCAGAACTGGTTCTTTATATAATAGCACATGTACAAGCTATAGAGTGAATGTAGTGATAGTTTGTACAGATATTAATCATATACACTAGTGTGATTAATGTCACAATGAAGAAGGAAAAACAAATATTGGAGACTGTTTATTCCACCTGTATCCACAAATATTGGTGCCTTTAGCCACAGGGTATGCAACTTTAAGAAAAACTGAAATGGAGAAGAAACATAAATATTAATAAAAGGAAAGGTAATAACCTTTCACAAAAATGTATGTTTCAGAAGCTAATTAATTTAAGTATTATTACATTCATTTACTCTTGTTTTCATATAATGCATATGCATTTTCATTTTTTTTTGTTACATGTGGAAACATAATTCTTTATCTGAGTTTACAGCCCTTCTGTAGTGTTATCTGTTGAGACTGCATCATTAGACACTGCCAGCTTGGCACAACTCAGAATTTCCTCTAGCTTGAGAAATCCGTGATATGTATTGCTGGCCAGTCCATGTTATGTCATAACCTTGAGACTTGGACAATGCCTCCATCCCCTCCTTTCACCATTTATTTTCAGTTGCTTTCAAAGTTCATCATTCTAATGTGTATAATAGGGAGGTTCCCATGCTTGACATCTAAACACAAAACATTTTAGTTCACAATTCAGGACCTGCACTAATTATAATGCCTTTGAGAGAAGCATGACTTGAAACATTGTCAGCACTTCAACCCAACCAACATGAGAAATAGAGAAGCCCAAAGCTGCCATCCATGAAAAGAAAGTTGTAGTATTCAGGATGCACAGAAGAGAGAATTACAAACTGATCCTTCACATGGTCCTAGAACATTATTGAACCAGTGGGAGAAGATAAGAACTTTGGAGGCCAGACATCAAGCTAAATTATAGGATCAATAGGGTCATAGGCTTATAGGAGGTAATCCCCAAGAAAGAAACCTTAGTCAGCACCTGTCGCCACTGTCAATGAGATCCAAATGTGGAATTCCTGGATCAAATTTGTGGTTTCCCATCCACTCATCAAGATTGTGCTTGAAGAGCATCAGTAATGTACTCTGTTTGACATGTATGGGAAGTCTATTTCAGAGACTGGGCAGCCTCTGGGAGACAAACCTGTCTCTCCTAGCAGGTTTTATTGATGCTCATGTTAGATTTATGCCTTCTGAACAGGTAATGCATGAGGACTTAGACATACGGATATGGAATACCTCAAGTAAGGTAGGGTCTGATATTGCCTTGTAGGTGAGACAGAGTTCACCTCTGAGCAATCTGTATGATACCAAGTAGAGTGATAGTGATTTGAGCTGGTCCACACAAGACAGGTGTTCGAGGCCATGGATTCTCTTTGTGAGGTATTTATGTGGCTTTTCCAGTTGCTGCATGTGTTTGGAGAGGTATATACCAAACGGGGTGTTATACTCAATTACAGACCTAATGAGGGAGGAGTATAGAGAGGTTATAACCTCCTTTTTTCTGGATGCAATACCTTTACTTATGAGATGAACCAAGTAAAAGGCTTTTCTGACCACTGCCGCTACATGATGGTCGAATGTGAGATTATTGTCAACCTGAGTACCAAAGTCTCTCACCACAGGTTGTGTGCTGAAGGGGTTGCAATTGATGTGGTAATCAGTAGGGGTCATGTTTTAGCTGAATGGTATGATAATACATTTTGTTTGTATTCAACTTAAGGTCATGTCTTTGGCACCAGTCATTTGTTGCTGCGAGACCCTTTTGCAGTATGTTAACATCATTTGGTGAGTCAATAACAGCACCCAACTTACAGTTGTCCACAAACTTGGTCAGCCACAGGCCCTTTGCCTTTGTCTGGACCACTGAGAAGTAGATGCCAAACAGTAGGGGTCCCAGGACAGATCCCTGGGGAACACCACTAGTGACAGGTCTGCTGTCCTCCTTTTCTTAAGTCTCCTCTTGAGGAGATATTTGTTTCCTCATGAGTTGAAAGCTATGGATGGATCAATTTCTCACTTGTCTTTGACTGACTGTGAGGAAGCTCTAAACTAATTTACAGGAGGTAGTCTAGCACTTTCTCCAGCTCCTATCAATGGGATGTTCATTGCTAACTTTCACATTGACATTTCATTGGGAAACCATTTCTGAATGTCTGCAGCAAGTGTTGCACATCTGATTGTCAAGAGCATGTTGGTCCCCCCTCCCAGCTCACTTGGCATGCTCACACAAGTTTTCCAGTGGAAGTTTGATGAGTGAACTCAAGATTACATAGACTACTCCTGTGGCTACCCCAGTGTCAGTGTTGGGAAGAATTAAGGAGACTCCTATACTGTTTTAGTTGAGTCCACAGGGATGGCCTAGATGTTAGATGTGCATGTAATAATCAGCATCTGGAAGGGCATACCTTCATGCACATGAGAGTGTGTGCCTAAGAATCATGGTTTGGCACTAGTACTAGTCTGCACACAGGCATGTCATGACCACTACCAACATGTACTGCCTCCAAGTAATGTGGCCTCATCACCTGCCATCAGATATCTTCCTGTCATTTAATCATTGCTTTGGATGTTGGGTGATCCCAGGACACCCTTCCCTCCTAAAGCTAAGGATAAAGGTCTCCATCTTCCTCTGCATTCTGGAAGTTGGATTCTGATGATCCAGTGGTCCTTCTTTCTGTGAAATCCACTACATGATAGGCTCACCAAGGTCACTTTGAACTGAACTGATTGCCTTCTACCCTCTACCCTCTACCCAAAAGCATTTGAATTAGTATCTGGTAAAGAAGATGAAAACCATTGGAATGTATCTTCAGATCCATGGCTAGGTCTTCCAGAATACTGTGTGGGTCCCATGATCTGGCACTTCTTCAATTCTCAGCAGTGAAAAAAAATACCACACAGTGAGCACCTGTAGATGCAGTGTCAGTATACATTAATGAATACCGGTGCTGTATTTTACTATGCACTTCAGACCTGACAATAAATGCTGGTCCTGCTGATTGTACCATGACAACTTGCACTTGGGGCAAATGCCTTCTTTGCCCCACTTTAGCTACGTATATAGGGTCAATAATCTTGCAGTCTAGAAGCATCTGGATTAAGTCCCTCTATAGAAGGTGTTTGTATTCCAAACCTTCCCAAAATTAATGAAGTAAAACCTAAGTATCTCACCTCTGATTCTCACATGGGGTCTTTATTCTAGCAGATGTCACAAAGTACATAGCAGCAGTCTACCTTACCACCTGATAAGATGGCTAAAGGCAATAGCACCTTTCTGCCTTGCCACCTGATAAGATATATAAAGGCCACATCATTTTTCTACCTTATCACCTGATATGATGTCTAAAGGCCATAGCACCTTTCTACCTTACCACGTGATAAGTTGACTAAAGGCCATAGCACAATTCTACCTTACCACCTAATAACATGTCTACAGTTTTGGGCAGTGTTAAGAGGATATTTGTTTTACCTCTGCCAGTGTGGACTGATAATTCCTACTGTCACTGTTCTAGTTCTTCCTGTGTATCAAGCTCTTATCACCCTTTGTTATTTTTGACTGTACTGATAGTATGATTAGGGCAGCAGGCTCAGACATGTGTCCAGAATATATAATGTGATACAGGTTTCTGTCAGTTAAAGATTAGATTAAGTAGTTAATTATGAACTATGAACTAGTCTATTCAGGAG
The DNA here is from genome assembly GCF_019279795.1 of Protopterus annectens. NCBI lineage: Eukaryota > Metazoa > Chordata > Ceratodontiformes > Protopteridae > Protopterus > Protopterus annectens. The sequence goes on from NC_056743.1 coordinate 1,816,614,722, forward strand.
AATCTTCAGGAAGATGTCTTCTTGGGGAAAGCTTCCCAGAGCCTTAGTAAAGGCCAACAAAAAAGGAGATAAGTTTTAAACACTGCAGATGGTCTTCATGATGGTCCACAGATACATTTTCATCTCCTTGACCACTTCAGTTGTTTTCCAAGAAGAAAGCTGCTCATAGAATAAGGTGTGTCACCCAAACACAAGCAGTGCTGTCTCCTTAAGCTCCACTGAATATGTATCCCAGTAGAGTGACTATACAGCTGCAGAAATCACAGTACCAAGCACCCCATAAAAATGCCCAGTGGAAGGTTAGTCCTGTAGATTTTACCCAGCTTGGAGAGCTATTACCATAGATCAGTGATTTCCAAATGTGCCTTATATCTGTTGGGGTGACCCCCAGAATGACTTGCCATCGAATGTGAGGCAGTATCCCCAGAGAGTAAGTAGCCGGGTTCCTATTAAATGATCGTAGATACATTATTTCGAATGCATCTTGATCAAACTTGAAATCACGAAAAGGCAAAATAGCGAAATGGCATATAAACAAATTCTTTCCCTGGGAAAGAAATTGCTTGGCTGCTTCCATTACTTTGCCATTTTCATGACTGAAGTGTGATCTCAGAGTTGGTATATTTAAGTAGGGGGGGTGGCAGGTGAAGTCTCCCACTTTATGTAATGCTTTAAAAATTTTTTTTTGTTTTGTTTTGTGGAACAGCAATTTGTTTCCCTTGGAAAAAATCACTGTTCTAAGAGTTGAAGCTTGTAAGCTTTCACTTACATGAGTTTGATAAATCATCATTCGCTTTTTTAAGCGTTCGATGATTTAACATAGACCCTAAGCAGCTGGCCCAGAATCTAGTCTGTTAAAGGGCTGCAGAGGTTGTTCTTCCTTCAGAGAAATGCAAATAATATAATGAATAATTGTCCTGCCTCTTGTTGTTAATGGGATCAGAGTTTTCTTTCCTTTTCTAAACTTTAGAGATTTTATCAAGCATTTCTTGTATATCAGATTCTGAGTAGTGATTGTCCAAGGAGTCATGCTATTGATACAGCAGGGCACGCATATGGTATCAATAGATATAACAGGCACATCTAGACACATCATTGTCCAGGATTTCCATAAAGGTTTCCTCTAGTTTGCTGTCACTTTCAAGACATTTCATTCTCCCCCTGCTCCTTAAGTATTTAAAGTACTAGGCATATAGTTCAGAAAGAAAAAAGAATGACTAAGGAGAGAATGAACTTCTCTTTAAAGATGAGAAGGTTTCACCCAACATTTCTTTGCTACTATTTCTTATGCAGAAATTAAAGTAGTTCTTTTTGCAATCTTATCTTTTTGATGGAATTTAATACCCTATTTCTTAATATTTCACCAGGTAGAGATTTCTTTTCGCTGAGAACTTTTTTTAATTCTTTCCTCAGATAAGAATATCAGGATAATGAACACTGATAAGGAAGCTTGTTATGAACCATGTTAATTATGGCAACAAATTTCACAAGTTATTATTAAATACAGATTCCTATATGGCTGTAGTTAGGAATGAAATAACATAACTCAAAGTAGGATTGATTTTTATATTGTTTGATATGTGTTTGAACCATGGGATTGATGGACAATTGTTTCAGCATTTAAAAGTTAAATAATAGAACCACTTGCTAATGTTCATAGATAGGTATTCATCAGTTGTTTTCTCAGGTTTCCAAGGATTATTGGGACTTTTCTGAAAATTTACTGAGCAATGCTTTTAATGAAGTGGATATTTTAGTCATGTTAAAGATATTTTACCTGTATTCCCCATCATGCCAGCTTAGAATAGTTTATGGAAATTCTTATATATTCCAAGTTTTGAAAAACTTTGAAATTTGTAGTGATTTGTTGCGTGTTGGAACATGCATCAGAAAAAGATTGTTTCCAAGATGAGATTTTTTTTCATCAATTTAGGGGTATTGCTATGGGTGCATTTACTGCATTTAGAAGTTGTCAGTAGAACTCTTTCAATCAGGATCAAATAGGACAAATCCCATGCAGACAGTATTTCAGAAAATGTGTCAGTAGAAAGCATACTTGCAAAATCACCAGTTGAGAGAAAAGAGAGTAGCGATAAACCACTAGTCAAATAAAAGTATGTCTTCAATAAGAGGCAACATTACATTTGTCGTCTTTATGAACACATGGAGAGCAGAATATTCAATTCCAGCCTGATGCAAAGAGCTACAGCATTATAACGTGAGCTTATTATTTTATTTGGTTGAAACTACTACTATTAGAGAGTGTACATTGTGCTTAAGTTTTTTTTTTTTTAACTTGAATTTCAACGTGTTCACTGAAAATGAAAATACAATAAGTGGTTTGGATTTTCAAACTCTTAAGAGGACCCTACAAATGGGCATAATTTCTTTTTTTGAAATTATTCACAAGAAGACTGCATATAGGCTGTCTATTTAAAGAAAATGAATTTGTACCTTTCATTTTAAGAAAACAGAGCTGTCACAAAAATGATATTAGCATTTCAAGGATACCTGTAAAGGTGACATTATGGATACCTTAGCTTAACAGGCAAGGACTACATTTAAGCAACAATGAAAGAAAGCTTTATTTAGTTTGCAGAATAATAATAATTTACATATAGGAACAGAATAAAGGCAGTAGTTAAGTATTGATGAATACTGCTGATACAAATTTAAATAGCACAAACAAAATTATAGTCACCAGATTAAAGTCCAGAGCTGTAACAAAAATCAAATGTAGGAAGCAATATTATCCTTGAACAACATATACCAATGAAATGCTTTAATAACAGCAAGTGCATTTTCACAACTGTTTCATCAAGTTGACTCTAACAGTCATACAGGCTGACATTTATAACAGCAGTAATTATTCAATTAATGACACCACTTCACTGATTAATGACATTCAGTTAAAAACTCTGTATTAAATTTAAATGGAAAATAATAAAGCCAATAAACTAATGCTTCAGACCTTTTTGTTTAAACTGGTTTTAAAGACACCATACCATTTAAACTAGGATACTTTTGTGTTCCTAATATCCATCTTAGCTCTGTTTTAGTATCTCTTTTAGTATACTTTACGTTGATTGTTTTTCATAAGGTACAATACTTGAAACTTAAACCAGTGATTCTCAACAAAACTGAAAACATGTTTCAATAAGGTATTTGTGGAGTTTTGTCTTTGGTACAAATGATTTTTTAGTGGCTGATTCACTTTATTTTTTCAATTTAAAATGTGGGGATTCTTATTGGTCAATTTTTATTATGTGATTGTTGTCACTTTAAAAGGATAACAATGGTTGATTTTAACATTCTGATGAAGTCTCTGAGTTAGGGATGAAAGTGTTCAATTATTTCTTTGATTTTATTAAAGTTGCATTTGTGTGGTTTATCCTGTACCACTTGTCATTTTTGAGTGTTTGGTCAACAAATACAGCCTCAGGGGGCCTGCATTTTTCTTGGTTCATTTTTTTTCTGGTTTGGGATTTTACTATGTTGAAGAATATAACTGAAGATAATCTCAACTGAAGATAATATCAGTTTTATGGTGAAGTGAACATAGGTACTATTCAGAAAGAAATGACTTAACTTAAACAATCTATAGCAGAGTATCATACAAATAATGAAATTGGAAATAGAAACATAAGCTCATGAATAACAAGTAGAAGCCTTATTTGTTTTAGAGAATAAACAATTAAATTAGTGAAATTAAAGCTTTAACTACATGCAGATAAATTTATTTTACAAACTGATGGATATTGAGTCCAGAACAAGAATAAAGATTTTCAGAAAACTTGAGTACCAGCAGGTAGTGATACAATAATAACACTTAGACAGTACAGAAGATTGTAGCATTTGTACTGGATGTTCTAGCAAGATCTTGGCATTTGTACTGTCTAGCTCAACAAATGCAAGAAACATATTTTATACAGATGTTAGTAGAACATCTTAAATGTTAAGAATGGGATAAGAAGAGTAAGGGAAGATCAAGTTTACCCTTTAAATCCAATAATTCTTAAATTTAATAAAGCTATTTTTAAAGACAAAAATCATGTTAATAGTCTTCAGAAAAAATGCTTTTTATCCCATACACTAGGTTGGCAAAGAAGAAGTGGGATTGTCAGAGATGAAGAAAGTAGACAGGAGTATAAGGAGATGAGGTGCATGGCAAAGAGAGAGGTGGCGAAGGCTAAGGATAAGGCATATGAAGAGTTGTATGAAAGATTGGACACTAAGGAGGGAGAAAAGGACCTGTACCGATTAGCTAGACAGAGGGACCGAGCTAGGAAAGATGTGCAGCAGGTAAAGGTGATAAAGGATAATGAGGGAAACATACTCACAAGCGAGGAAAGTGTGTTGAGGAGATGGAAAGAGTACTTTGAGGGGTTGATGAATGAAGAGAATGAGAGGGAGAGAAGGTTGGATGATGTAGGGATAGTGAATCATGAAGTACAATGGATTAGCAAGGAGGAAGTAAGGATAGCTATGAAGAGAATGAAGAATGGAAAGGCTGTTGGCCCAGATGACATACCTGTGGAAGCATGGAGGTGTTTAGGTGAAATGGCAGTGGAGTTTTTAACCAGATTGTTTAATGAAATCTTGGAAAGTGAGAGAATGCCTGAGGAATGGAGAAAAAGTGTTTTGGTACCGATTTTAAGAATAAGGGTGATGTGCAGAGCTGTAGTAACTACAGAGGGATTAAATTGATCAGTCACAGCATGAAGTTGTGGGAAAGAGTAGTGGAAGCAAAGTTAAGAAAGGACGTGATGATTAGTGATCAGCAGTATGGTTTCATGCCTGGAAAGAGCACTACAGATGTGATGTTTGCTCTGAGAGTGTTGATGGAAAAGTACAGAGAATGTCAGAAGGATTTGCATGTCAGAAGGATTTGCATTGTGGACTATGATGTTTGCAGATGACATTGTGATCTGTAGTGAGAGTACAGAACAGGTGGAGGAGGCCCTGGAGAGATGGAGATATGCTCTAGAGAGAAGAGGAATGAAGGTCAGCAGGAGTAAGACAGAATATATGTGTGTGAATGAGAGGGAGGATAGAGGAATGGTGAGGATGCAAGGAGTAGAGGTGGCGAAGGTGGATGAGTTTAAATACTTGGGGTCAATAGTTCAGAGTAACGGTGAATGTGGAAGAGAGGTAAAGAAGAGAGTACAGGCGGGATAGAGTGGGTGAAGAAGAGTGTCAGGAGTGATTTGTGACAGATGAGTACCTGTAAGAGTGAAAGGGAAGGTCTACAAGAGGGTAGTGAGACCAGCTATGTTATATGGGTTGGAGACAGTGGCATTGACAAAAAGGCAGGAGTTTGAGCTGGATGTGGCAGAATTAAAGATGTTAAGATTTGCACTGGGTGTGACGAGGGTGGACAGGATTAGGAATAAGTATATTAGAGGGTCAGCCCAGGTTGGAAGGTTTGGAGACAAAGCCAGAGAGACACGATTACATTGGTTTGGACATGTGCTGAGGAGGGATGCTGAGTATTTTGGGAAAAAGATGCTAAGGATGAAGCTACCAGGTAACAGGAAAAGAGGAAGGCCTAAGATAAGGTTTATGGATGTGGTGAGAGAGGACATGCAGGTGGTTGCTGTGACAGAGCAAGATGCAGAGGACAGGAAGAAATGGAAACAGGTGATCTGCTGTGGCGACCCCTAACGGGAACAGCCGAAAGAAGATGATGGTGACTTTCAGAAATGCAGAACGTTATGAAGGCTGCAGTGGCTGAGTTATAATCACTCTACATTTATATTTCCAGCCAGATTCAGATGTACACATACTATTATTTTGAATCAGTCAAAGTAGCGGATAAATAATTACATGCATTGGCTATAATTATTGTAGTATACTGATCCAATGTTGAAGACTTCCATTAACAGGAAATGCAATGGAAAATTCAGTTCTATGTATGAGTACTGTAGGGAAGAACTGGTAAAAGGTTATTTTTAGGAGTGAGGAACTCATCTCTGTTTGTGCATTTTAGTTTTGGGATAAATCAATAAACCACAACAGAACGAAATATTCATTATATTTATTTATTTACGTTTGTTTACCGGGAAGTTCCGACTGGACACAGGTCTTATTTCAATGGAGGCCCGGGAAGAAAAGCTCCACACAAGATATAGAACAACAGAGTTACATGAACAACAATTGTAATACATACAATGGCAAAGCAATAGCAACGTGGTAAATATGAACAATGTAGTTACCTGCAGAACAATTGATAAACATACAATAGCCAATTATACAAGAAATAGCAACATTGTATACATATAGTATGACACATAGTAATTATCAGGATATTCCAACCTCAAGCTAGGGACTGCAAATCCAGAATAGTAATAAACTCATAGCTCTATCAAATATTACTGTAATCTGAAACAGTTATAAAGCAGATGTTTCTCAAGATGGTGGAACAAGCTGGAGAAGAGCTAAGGGGAATATCAGGGGAAGATTGCAGGAGTAGAGAAGAGACTGATGAAGTAGTAGAAGTGGCGTTTAAAGTAGGTAGGTGTGAGGTACCTGAAGATGTATTAGAAGTTGAGATGAAGTGAGGTACTCAAGAATGTTAGAGGAGGGTATGAGAGATTGGGTAGTGGTGGGGAGAGAACAGGGGAAGCCAGAGCCAGCAGAGGAAAGATTGCAATGATCAGACAGCAGCAGGCAGGGTGGCTAGGTGAGGGAAAAGGAAAGGAAAGGTAAAAAAGGTGGGATACTAGTCAAGATTGGTGCATGGACATAACCAGTGACTTTTTAAGGGAGTATTTAGTACAGCTTTGAAGAGAGTGCATGATGGCTGTGTGGTTATGGGGGGGGGGGGTGTTCCATAACCTGGCCATTGTGCAGGAGAAAAGAGCTTTTTCAGCTGAGTTCCTGGCTTTGGTTACTAGAAGTTGATTTTTGTTGCTGGATCCTAGCGATCTGGTGGTATGGTAGGGCTAGAGAAGATTTTGAAGGGATGGGACTTTAAGAGGATTGTTTACTATCTTGTGAGAAAGAGAGAGTTGATTCAGGTGTAGACATTGAGGGAGTTCGAGCCAATCAAGTTCTCTAAGTGAAATACAGTGGTGGCTGTAAAAGAATGCTCCAGTGGCAAACTTATCAATTGTGTTCTAGCAAGCCTTAAGCTTGTTTAGTTCTGTTTGTCTAAAGTTGGTAAGTATAGGAGAGGCATAGAGTAAAGTGGAGATAAGATAGGAATTGCAACAGAAATTCTGGCTGTTTTGGTGAGGAATTGGTTCTATATAATGCTCCTAGATTTTTGCGAATTTTCTTTTATGATTAGTGAAATGTGAGTGGCGAATCTGAGATAGTTGTCAATATCAACACCAAGTAGTTTGGTGTTTTCTGTTGGGGAAATGATGGTATTTTCATTGGCTAGAATATTAAATTGGGGGTTGTATAGGTTAGATTTTGTGGGTTGGAAGATGAGGAGTTTAGTCTTGCTTGGGTTGAGTATTAACTGGGCATTAGATAGTGAAGTTTCAACAGAGGAAAAGCCTTCCTGCGTGATCACATGGAGTTCGGGTATTGTTGGGGCTGAGCAGATGAGGGTGAAGTCATCTCCATGCTGAACAAGAGAGGCCTGTTTAATGGCTGTGAATAGATTATTGGTGAAGAGTGAGAATACTACGGTTCCAAGGATGGATCCCTGGGGAACACCTAGTGTGACAGGAAGTCAAAGAGATAGTTCATTATGCCAAACAACGGATTGTTGGCTGTCAGTTAGATAGCTGTGAAACTAGTCTGTAGCTGATTGGGAAAAGGATAGGTTAGTGGAACAGAGATTAGTTGTTTGTGTGAGACCATGTCAAAAGCCTTAGATAGATCCAGGAATATGGCAGTGGAGAACAGGCCATCATGTGTTATGATGAAGGATAGTGTTAGTGAAAGAGAGCAAGGCAGTAGTAGTGGTGGAATGGCCTGAAGCCATGTTGGTTGCTGGAGGGAAGGTTATTAGATAGGAAGTAGTCCTGGACTTGCGAATGAATCCATCTCTCAAGTATCTTGGAAAGAAGGGAGAGGAAGGCTAAGGGATGGTAAATGGAGAGTTTAGTGGAGGAGCCACCTTTATGGAGGGGTATTATGTGGGATATTTTCCAAAGTGTAGGAATGTAGCATTCTGATAAGGACCACTTAATTGAAATAGAGACTAGATAGGCTAGGGCTCCGGCTGCTATTTTTAGGTATTCACAGGGGAGATTGTCAACAGCTAACTTTATAGGCTTAAGTTTCAATAGAAGTTTTTTTATGTTGGAGGTAGGCACTGGAGTAAATGAAAAGACAGTGGGCAGAGTATTTGGTGCTGATGTGGGGAGGGTGGGGAGGGGGTTGTGTTGCTTAGCCAAAGATAGAATGGTTTCAGTGAAGTGTTTATTGAATGAGGCAGCAGTACTGTTGGAGGAGGGGGGGAGTGGTAAGTGGGGGGGGGGTTCAACTTTACCTGGGTGGAGAATTGAGTTTATGGAGGACCAGAACTGCTTAGGGTTGTGATGGGAGGAGTTTAGGACAGATTGATAGTGTTTTGTTTTGTCATCTTTTACTTGCTTTTTGACCTTATTTCGCAATTCTAGGAATGACTGTCTAGAGGAGGGGGAGTTTTAAGTGCCAGTGTTCCCAGGCCCTGTCTCTGCATTTCATTAGTGACCTAGTGCCTTTTTGTAGCCAGGGAGAGTACTGTGCCTTGACTCTGGCATTTTTTACATGGGCATGTGTATTTAGTATGTTTAGGAAGAACAGTGTTATTGAAGAACTGAAGACCTCCTCCAGATTGAGGTACTTTAGTGATGACCAACTACAATTTTTAAGTGATGAGATAAAGGTGAGAGGGTTAAAGTTTACCCTGTTACGTATTTGTCAATGGATCATGAGTTTAGCATTATTTAAGTGATGTTTTAGAAGGAAAGTTGGGGCATGGTCACTGAGGTTGTCTGTAGACATCCAACTAGGTATGACTGAGGGGCTTTATTGACTAATATCCAATCGAGAGTAGATTGCTGGTTAGAGTTTTTAATTATCTGGGTGGGTGACTGTATAATTTGGGAGAAACCATGAAGGTTTAGGTGGTGGGCTGGATGGTTGTTGTTACAAGATAGCCAGCTGATATTGAAATCACCCAGAATTATGGTTTAATGGGGAAGGGAATAGCAGGCCCAACCGAGGAGGTTTTCAAGGGGTGAGATGTTATGGCCAGGTTGGAAGTAGCATCCAATGATGTTGATTGTTTTATTTGGGTTTAGTCTGAGGTTAGCATATAGGATTTCTTCATTTCCAATTTGGAGGCTGATGTGTTAAGGATCTGAATGTTTATTTGATGTTTAAGCATTAGAGCAACACCGCTGCTTTTCTTAGATAGCCTATCCATATGGAATATGTTATAACCTGCTGGGAGTATTTCCTCCCTTTTAATGTGTGGTTTCAGTCAGGATGAGTATATCTGGGGAGTATAAAGCTATGTTGCCGTGGAAGTTATGGGTTTTATTGGTTATACTTCTGATATTTAGACTTGGTAGGAGGAGGTCAGATGGCTTTCTGTTGGCTGTTAGCTGTGAGATGATGCAGCTATTTAGCATGTTATTAGGTATGGGGTTGGAAATGTTTGAACTGGGGTTAGGGTGGATGTCACCACTGAGGGCTAGTTTGGATAGGGCAGTATACATAAATTTTATAAATCTGCAGCTAGTCTGTCATATTTTAGGGAGATTTTTTGTTTGTATATAGTGACTGATAATGTGTTGGGTTTATTGCGATGGCGATTGTTTTAGTATGATAAGAGTAATATGTGGGTGAGTGGAGGATGCTGGTGAAAGTAGTGGTGCAGTGAAAGTGGTTGGGTGGGTCTATTATGATGTCTTGGTAGGATGTGAGGTGTGTAAGGAGAGTGCAATTAAGGAGTGTTAGCATGCATTTAGTTGCATAGTTGTATGTGTGAAAGAAAAATTAGGTAGGAAGTGGGTGGAGGACTGTGGGTGGTGGGGAGAGACGTTTTAAGAGTTGATGTGATTGGTTTGCTGGTTGTTAGCAGGACTTAGCAGGTAGAGGTTGTAAGTGTTGTTGTGATTGGTCTGCTGGTTGTTGGGAGGGTTTGTGGATAGAATAAATGTAGAATTAGTGGGGACGGGTGGGATTTGATGGCAAGGTAGGGGAGTGGAGTGAGCGCGAGCAAAGCGAGTCACGAATGGCACATGTAGACCCTTGTTCTTGGCAATAGAGAAAGCAAAAAAAAACAATCAGAAGCAGTGGAACAAGGATAGATTTCTACTCATTTCTGCAGTCTTATTACAATATTTTAGTCTGTGTTCCAGGCCAAATTAAATACTTTTTGATAAAGTTATTTTGATGGCAGAGTGGTAAGAGGGTAAGAAGTTTAAAAGAAATGGGGGGTAGAAGATATGGAAGTTATAGATTAACAAGAAATAGAACTTGCTTGAGCAAAATCTATGTGTTGTTGATTCAAAAACATTCAGAAACTGCTTGTTAAAAGAAACACATTGACTTACACGTTTAATTGATTTAAAAACTCATGGGTGTATCACTGTCTTATCAATAACATAATTTTGAAAAAAGTAAGACGTGTCTTCATGTCTTTTTGAGCATATAAAAGGTGAAATTTTAGAAGTTTATAAAAGCATAATAAGTGTAGTTATTCTATCTAAACTTGTGAATCTTTAATAATATATTAGGTGTTCATCCTTTACAGATGATTAGATTTCAAATGATGTTAGAAAGGGAGTGATACATCTTGGACAGTCTAACATTAGTTTACCTGGGGATTATATTATTGCTTCTTACCAACTTGACAAATCCAGTAAAAATACCAAATTACACAAAGTGCAATGTTGTTGTGTCTTCCGGCTTTTCCCGGTTAGGGGTCGCCACAGCGGAACTCCGGTCCGCTAATAATTGGCAGTAGATTTTTACGTACCAAGTTGCCAGCCCTGACGCACAACCTTCAACGAAGGCACGCCCATTCATGCATGTCTCCACACAGAAGATGCTCTAGCTGAGAGTCGAACCGGACAGCATCTTACTGTGAGGCGACAACGCTACCGCAGCACCACCACCGCATTATGAAATTCATTGACATGAATGACGCTGTCAGACTTTACAGTCTTATACACATTATTGTTTTAAAACATAGTCATTTGCTAGATTAAATAATTTCTTAACAAGTAAAGGCTATCTTTCTGAAGTTAAAGAAATCCCATTTATTCATATCATTCATTTTTAATCGTGTATGATGGTGTCATTGCTTGCTTTAAGGAGTAGATATGAGATTAACCCAGTTCAACAACACCAAGTTTATTTCACATCTGGAAACATACTAATTAAAATATTTGTGAATTTTCATGGGAACCAACCAACCAACCACCATTGTTAATAATCTGATCTCAGTTAAAGCTTTCCTTTTGGACCACTGCTGTGGCTGAGTGGTAATTCATGCAGTCTAGTGTTTCCAAGGTCCTGGGTTCGAGACTGACAGGGGTATTTTATTGGGTTGGGAGGATGGCCTAATGGTTAAGGTGTTTGCCTTACAAACACAAGGTACAGGGTTTGAGTCTCACAAGGGATAATTGGCTAGGCTTAAAATGGCTCGCAAGGGCAGTTAGCCTAGTACTTATCTATGAACCTATGAACCTATGAAAAACATACATCTTCAATAACAGACTAACAAAAACAGCATAGGTGTGCCTTTTGTTTGCAGAAAATTGTTTCTGGTAAATAATGTTACATACTATAAAGAGCAAATAACTACAAAAGACACAGTGTTTCAAGTTAATGTTGATCGTGTGCACATAACTTAAAGAGAGAAATGTACCATAATCCCAATAATATAGGATATTTTTCAGTAAGAGATAAATTTAAGAATGAAAATAAAATCTATGCATTAAAATTAGAAATAATGTAATCTAAGAATATGCAGGTAAGGAGAAAAATAGTTGATTATTATATGTTTATTTACAATGATACATTAAAATATGATTATATTTTAATTGATTTTAGACACAACAATTTATAGAAATTAAACTATAAAGTAGTCAGAAGAACAATCAAAAGAATTAATATTAGTGATAGATACGTACACATATTATACATACAGATATTTCAGGCATTGGTGATGTCTTTCTTGGCTGCCAATATACCAAAACAATCATTCCTATAATAAGCATCTTAGCTGGCCTTACAAATATCTAAACTGCTGCTTGCTTTAATTAATTTATTTATTTATGTAACATTTGTGTACCAGAAAAGTTCAACTTGGGCAGAGCAAATTTTTAGCAGAGGCCCAGGAAGAAATGCACCAGGCGTATGTCTTTGGAATGTGTGAGCTGTGAGTTACAAAGCCATGTTTTGGTGACTGTTAAAGCTGCCTGAGTAATTTTTTGGATGTGTACCATGTTAGATGTACAAATGAGAGTGGAGTCATTTCTGTAGTGTATTAAGTAGTCCTGTTGTGTGAATGTGTGGAGGGTGTTGTTGAGAATGTTAAAGAGGACGGGACAAAGTGATAGAGCCTTGTGGTACATCAGTGGTGACTGGTAGGTATGGAGAGGGGGTGGAGTGCTGTTTTACTGACTGATACCTATTGGACAGGTAGCTTTTGGACCATAGAAGGGTGGGCTGAGAGAAAATTGATGAGGACATTCAAAGGAGAAATTTGCTGTAACAAACTATGCTGAAGGCACTAGACAAGTCTAGAAATAGGGAGGAGACTAGTTTGCCAATATCTCTACCTTTATTGACAGTGTCTGTATAGGTTAGAAATGTAGTGTTAGTACTATGGGAAGGACGGAAACCATGTTGTGTGGGGGATAGGAATTCTTCCGGCGGGAGATAGATTAATAATTGGTTGTGAAATTAGTATTGTTTCAGTCTTTGATGTTAGTCAGAATTGTTCTTTGCCGCACCTGCAATGTGCCCAGATGTGTGTCCTTCTGCAATTCATACAGAGTTGCATGTACTGGTGCCTTATCTAAATATGACTGTAAATTTTTTTTATGAGACCCATTCATCCTACTGCTGTTGGAACTTTTTATGGTTCCTTCCTCCACATTGCTCTCGTTTCTGCCTGCAAATCCTGGAATTTTATGACTTTGTGTCTTTTTCTATGTAAGACATTGCAATCACATGGTGTATCAATTTCAGTGATCAATGTCTTCTTTTCATGGACTACTATATCTGGTTTTCTCGCACCTATTTTTAATTAGTGATCCCATGTGATATTAACTTCATCATTCTCTATAATGAGCTGTGGCTCATGTTTTCAGTGCTTCTCAACTACTTCAGTATTACACTGTTTGCACAATCCCTAATGCAACTGTTTTGACAGATGATTATGCCTTTCAGTATACAGGCCATCTGCTATTAGTGTATCACACTTAGCAACAAGATGTGCAACTGTTTTCAGTTCAGATTTGCAGAACCTGCATTTGTCTGTTTCTCTCCTATCATCAATGGACTTTGTAGCCCAACATGTGCATAGTCCGCTATCCTGGGCCACAATAGTAGCCTCTCATCTTTTGGTCTAAATTCACCTTTCCTTAACTAAACCTGGTTGACATGAGGTTGTTTCAGGGGTTTTCTGTACTTGTAACTATATTTATATATTTTCCACATTTCTTGCATTCTCATCTGATCCTTCTCCTTATATGACTTCTTTTGCTTTTTTTTGCACATTCAGTAGCCGCCTGATTTTTGTCTACCTCTGGTTTGATTTTAGGGGAAGTCATCTTAGATTTGTTCTCTTCATGTTTTAAAACTTTTGCTGTATTTGGATCTGGTGAGGTTAGCAGGTATGTATGTAGTCCTACGATTGCAGCTCTATACATATAATCAGTTTCAAGGAGGCCCATACCTCCTTCAGAACAGGGAACATAACATTTTGGTATACACTGATTTTATATGTCATTTGATAAGCATGAAGCATTTTTTTTGTTTTCCTGTCCAACTAATCCAGTACCTTTTTGGGCCAGTCAGTCACCCCAAAACTGTAAGTTAGAACAGGAAGAGCAAATTGGTTTATAGCTTGGACTTTGCTCCTAGATGTCAGGGCTATTTTCAGTATTAATTTTAGTCTTCTAAAATATTCCTTACTGAGTTTTGTTTGCATTTGTTTGCATTTTATTGTTGATCCTTCATCATTTCCCAGATATTTATACACTCCCTCCTGCTCATGTTCCTTTATATCACATTCTTGTCCCAAACTATTTTCTAGGTGCTGCAGTTTTCCTGCTTTAAAGGTTGCTTTTGCACATTTATCAAGACCAAACGACATTCTTATATCATCTGAGAAAGTTTTGACCCCTTACAGTTGTGCTTTCAGCTCCTCATTTGATGAACGATACAGTTTTAAATCATCTACAAAAAGATGATGGGAAGTCATTACACGTTGTTTTTTTCTGGGAGCCAAACTGTAGCCATGACCTAATCAGTTAAGTAGACAGCTTAATGGGTTAAGAGCAAGACATTCCCCCTTTGAATTTTTATCCCTAGGATAATAATTTGTCTTTTATCATGGCTTAGCTGCAAAGTGATTTGCCACTGTTTCATGGTCACTGTAATGTAATTATCAATATAGGGTGTATCTTATATATCTGTAAGCACTCCTTTATCCATGAATGTGAGACACTGTCGAAAGCATTTTTTTAATCTGTTCTTCCCATACTTAGATTCTTCCCCTCTAGAACTTTATTTAGCAACCAATAATCCTTTGTTCGCTATGATTTTCGTTTGTTACCCTTTTCCTATATTGCCATAATTAAGTTTTCTTCTAAATGACTATAAACTCTGTTGTGGTTAATTCCAGTGTATAGTTTATACATAACTGGAAGGCAAGTTATTGGTCTAAAGTTTTTAGGATAGCGTGCAGGTTCACTCTTAAGGAGGAGTATCATTTTTCCTGTTGGTAACCAGGTTGGTGTCTGTTTGGCATGCACATATAAGTAGTTCTTACTACTCAGGGCAAAATATTTTTGCAAAGATGTTAATACTTTTTGCCAGAAGTTAGGTACTGTACCTGGGTCTGGGGTTTTCCAATTAAGAATATATGCCTGTTCCTCTTTCAATTTCTCTAAGTCTTTTGGGTTTCTAATACCATGATGGCAATGGACCCCATTCGTAAGTCAATGTATGATTAAAGTTCATGAAATTAATATTGTTTCAATCTTTCATGTTAGCCAGAAGTATTCTTCTCAGCACCTGCAATGTGCCCAGTAATGACTCCTATTGCAATTCATATGGAGTTCCATGTACTGGTAACATATCTAAATACAATTGTAAATTCTTTTTTACGAGACCCATTGCTCCTGTTTACTACAGGAACTGTATGGGTATCCTTTTTCCACATTGCCCTTATTTCTGACTGCTGCAAATCCTGCAATATTATGACTTTGTGGCTTTCTGTAAGACACTGTAGTCACTGGGTGTATCAGTTTCAATGATCAATGCCACTTTTGTCTTCTTTTCATGGACCACTATATCTGGTTTACTTGCATCTATTTTTTGAACTGTTAGTAATGGGTGATCCCACATAATACACACTTCATCATTTTCTATAATGCTTTATTTCTCATGTTTCCACTGTTTTTCAGCTGCTTCAATATTATAATGTTTGCAAAGTCCCCAGTGCAACAGTCTTGCCACATTATTATGCCTTTCAGTATACAGTCCTTCTGCCATTAGTATGTCACAACCAGTAACAAGGTGTGTGACTGTTTCCAATTCGCTTTTACAAAACCTACATGTGTCTGTTTCTCTCACATGTTCAATGGACTTTGTAAACCAATGTGTATGTAGCCCACTACCTCGTGCTGCCAATATTACCCTTTTTCCTTTTGGTTTAAATTCACCTCTCCATTATCATTCCTGCATTCGATCCTGATCAACATGAGGTTCTTCCAGAAGTTTTCTGTACTTGCAACTATATTTATGCATCTTCCATATTTCTTGCCTTCTCATCTGATCCTTCACCTTATATTCTTTCTTTTGTTTTTTGGCACATTCAGTTGCTGCCTGATTTTTATCTACTTCTAGTGTGATTTCCATTCCCGGTTGACACCGATATGCTTCTGCTAGACTTAGCAGGGAAGTCATCTTAGACATATCCTCTTCATGTTTTAAAACTTTCACTACGTTTGGGTCTTGTGAGATCAGCAGATATGTATGCAGTCCTACAATTTCAGATTTATACATGTATTCAGTTTCAAGGAGGCCCATCCCTCCTTCAGCAGGGGGAATATGTAGTCTTTGCATACAGTGATTTTTATAAATCATTTGGTGAGCATGATGCACCCTTCCTGTTTTTCTGTCCAACTGATCCATCACCTTTCAGGGCCAGTCAATCACTCCAAAACAGTAAATTGGGACAGGAAGAGCAAATTGATTAATAGCTTGGGGCTTTGTTCCAAGATGACAATGCTGTTTTAAATATTAATTTTAGTCTTCTAAAATATCCCTTACTAAGTTTTCTTTGTGTATTTGGTCATGTTTTATTATTGATCATATGTTATTCCCAAATATTTATAAACTCCCTCTTACTCAAGTTATTTGTATCACATTTCTATCCCAAACTGATGTTTTCTTGGTGCTGCGGCTTTCTTGCTTTGAAGGTTGCTTTTGCACATTTATCAAGACCAAATGACATTCTTATATAATCTGAGAATGTTTTGACCCCTTGCAGTTGTGCTTTCAGTTCCTCATCTGATGAGCTATACAGTTTTAAATCATCCACAAGAAAAGATAAGTCTTTACACTTTGTTGTTTCCTACGAGCCAAATTGTAGCCATGACATAATCTGTTAAGTAGACAGCTTAATGGGTTAAGAATAAAACAAAAGAGCAACAGTGACAAAGAGTCACCCTGAAACATCCCCCTTTGAATGTTTATCCCTGGAATAATAATTTGTCTTTTATCATGGCTTATTGTAAAGATGTTTGCCACTGTTTCATGGTCGCTGTAATGCAATTGATCAGTGTTGGGTGCATCTTATACATTTTTAAACACTCTTTTATCGATGAATGTGGGATACTATCAAATGCGTTTTTGTAGTCAATCCATGCCATACTTAGAGTATTCCCCTTTTTACAGTTCTCCATTATGACTTTATTTAACAACAAAAGATCCTTTGTTCCATATGACTTTCTTTTGTTATCCAGTTTTTCTATTGCCATGACTGAGTTTTCTTCTAAATGACTGTAACATTTGTCATCAGTTCAAGTGTATAGTTTATACGTTGTCGGAAGACAAGTTATTAGTCTATACTTTTAAGGATCATTTGCAGGTTCACTCAAGTAGGAGTATGTTTTTTCCTGTTGCTAACCAGTTTGGTGTCTGTTCGGGGTGTGCATATAAATAGATCTTAGATAGCTAAATTTTCATGTAAAGATGTTAATACTTTTAGCCAGATGTTAGGTACTTTATCTGGACCTGGGATTTTCCAATTAGGAGCTTTTCTTAGCTTTGTTTTAATCTCTGTAGATATTACTTCATCCCATTTCATATCCTGTACATTTCAACTTCTTATTCTTTCTTTTACTTCTTCTGTCCATTTAGCTTCTTTGATGTTCTTCATCTCACATTGCTGCAGTCCTTACACTTGGGTAGTCCGCTGTCCTCGGTCGGCCCGAATATCAAAGTATAAGGCTGACGTCGGTCAAGGCGCATTTGACTGACATCAGGACGTCAGGGTACAAATGCGCATGACCGACGTCATATCCTCAGTCTTTTTTGCCGCATGGTCCGATGCAGAAGCAGCATTGCAAGTGCCGGTTGGCGTTCTGAGATTTTTCGATTTCGAAGTTTCAGACCGAGTTCAAAGTTGGCTAAGTACCCCGTTGGGGAATATTTTAGTTTTTTCTTGCCTCAGTGATTTACCGGATGTCAGAAAAAGTCAATAATTGCATTTCTTGTGGGAAACAGATACCGCATAGAGATTATCATACTTTGTGTATTCCTTGCTTAGGGCCTGAGCACGACGTTGTTGGCTGTCGCTCTTGTGCTAGATTTAATAAACGCACTATAAAGAGAAGGTTGGATTGTGCAAGGTTAGTCTTTGGGAAGCGGTGTAATTATAAAATGCCGTTGGATGCTCCGACGCCCGCTTCTTCGAAGAAGCGCAAGGACAAGGCAGTTAAGCCTAGGCTAGGGTGGCTAGGCCCTCTCCTTCTGTTTCAAAGGCTTCTCCCAGGGGCAGGCCAGGTTTGGCTTCAGTTGGTGTTACCCCTAGCTCTTCAGGTACTGTGCCCAAGAAGCATATGCTTAAAATGGCAGAAGATTTGATTACTTTAATTAGGGGTTCTATGCCCCCTCCTGATAAGAGACCTAGGTTGGAGCCTGAGCTGGGGGGTTTTGAGCAGGCTTCGGATGTTTCAGAGTCTTCGGCTGAAGACTTGCAGGAGTACTCTCCTTATTCTGATTCTGATCTGGATGATTCTACTCCTTCTGCTTCTCCTCCTGAGGATTTTTCTTTTCAGAAACTCTTCATTCCATGAGGGAGCATTTTAAGTGGGAAGGTCAGGACTTCTCTGATTCCAGGAAAAGGCTTAGGGAATTTTGTTTTTACCCCAGCATAGGCCTTTGGCTATACCTCCTGTTTTGGATGTAGTAGAAGATGTTTTACAGAGGCTTCTCTTAATCCTGATTCTTTGCCTCCTGCTCCTGTTAAGCCGGATAGGTATTACAGGGTGCCTGAAGCTCATAAGTATCTTTTAAGAGTCCTAGGGCTGACCCAGAAACTGTTAGTCAGGGGCCTAAAGGTGTTAAGGCTTCTGTTGTTAAGAATCCGGTTCCTGCAGACAAAGAGGCTAGGGCTTTGGATAGATGGGGAAAGAAAGTTTATACTTCTTCCACTCTTGCTATGAGGGCTTTGAATTGCCAGTTTCACATGTTGAAATACCAGAACTATCTCCTTTCACAATTAAAGTCTAAGGTTGATGCTCTGGCAGTAGGTATTGATTGTAAAGAGTTGCAAGATTTAGTGCATGTTTCTGAACAGGTGGGTAAGCATTCTTTGCAATGTGGTTTTGATGCTGTACAGGCCTCGTCTAGGGTGGCTGCCACTGGGTCAGTTCTTCGCAGGCACGCCTGGCTAAGGGATCAAAATTTGTCTGAACATGTTAAAACAAGGATTTTAGATGCTCCTTTACAATCTGATGTGTTGTTTGGTCCTCCTGTTGAGTCAGTTTTAAAGAAAATGGAAGACAAGGCTAAGTCTATGCAGACTGTTAAAGATTTTGCAGGTCCAGCCTCCAAAGTTTAGTAGAAATTGGCCTACTAAGGGGTGGACGTATCCTTCTTATGATTCCCAGTCTAGGGGTAGATCTAGACGTGGTAGGGGCAGAGCTCAGGGCTCTTTCAGGCCTAGAACAGGGAGTTCTCCTGCACAGTCTTCGGGTGAGGGCAGGGGTCAGTCCTTTCGTAAACAGACCCAATGACCTACCTTTTCAGCTGCCAGAGCCTTCTCATCTGGCAGCACCTTTGGGAGGAAGGTTGGCACTTTTCAAAGAAAATTGGAGTTTAATTACCCAAGACGGATGGGTATTGGATATCATACACCACGGTTACAGGTTTTATTTCCATACCTTGCCTCCTTTCAAAGGCATGCCAGACATTCCTCCTCAACAAAGATTAGAGGCTCACAAGCAAATTTCTCTGTTACTCCAAATAGGGGCCATACAGCCGGTCCCTCTGCCAGAAGTGGGCCTAGGATTTTATTCTCGCCTGTTCCTAGTACCAAAGAAGGGGAACACGTGGAGACCAATTTTGGATTTATCTACCCTCAACACTTATCTGGACATTCCCAAGTTCAAAATGTTGACGTTACAGCAGCTTTTACCTCTGCTGGGCAAAGATCATTGGATGGTAACTTTGGATCTCAAGGAGGCTTACCTTCATGTTCCTATCAGACTAAGTTGCAGAAAGTATCTGCGTTTTCGAGCTGGGACTTCTCACTATCAGTTCTCTGCATTGCCCTTTGGCTTATCTACTGCACCCAGAGTATTCACGAAAGTTCTGGCTCCAGTGATAGCTTTCTTCAGGCTAAAAGGAATACAGATCTATCCTTATTTGGACGACTGCCTGATTCTGGCTCAAGGAAGGAAGAGCTTCTTCATCATTTGGAATATGTGATAGCAGTGCTAAGATGCCTGGGGTATTCTGTGAACGAAATAAAGTCCAGTCTAGTACCCTCTCAGGACATGTGCTTTCTGGGTGTGAGACTGAATACAGCATCCCAGATGGCCTTTTTAACCCCGGACAAACAAAAGAGTCTATCCCTTTACTTCCATCAGCTATCTCTTCAGTCCGGGCTGACTGCAAGGACAGTCCTTCAAGCCTTAGGGTTCATGGCATCTTGTATTCTGGTGCTTCCCAATGCCAAACTGCATATGAGGAAGCTGCAATGGTATCTCAAAAATGTATGGACACAGCACTGCCAGGATCTAGACACTGTCATTCAAATAATACCTTGCATTCAAAAGGAATTTTTGTGGTGGGCTCAGGAATGTCACCTAAACAAGGGACTCTCTGTGACCCGGCCAGAGGCGAGTCAGATTTTAACGACAGATGCCTCAGACAAAGCTTGGGGAGCTCATCTAAATGGAAAGTGGATACAAGACAAGTGGCCTGCCAGACTACAACATCTACATATCAACCTGAAGGAGATGTTAGCAGTCCAGTTTGCATTGATAGCTTTCAAGAATTTACTTCTTCCAGGGCAGGTGTTGATTCTAACAGACAACACAACTGTCATGTGGTACATCAACAAGCGAGGGGAACGATTCTTATCCTCTATGCAGGCAAGCAATGATTTTGTGGGAGACTGCTCTCAGTTTACAGCTCAATCTTCAGGCAAGGTTTCTGCCAGGAGCACAGAACTCCTTAGCAGATGTGTTGAGCAGACAATTATGGATCCCCACGAGTGGAAATTGGATCCTCGTGTATTTCAGAAATTGACAGTGTCATGGGGAACTCCAGACATAGATCTGTTCGCTTCTCCACTAAACCATCAGCTGCCAAAGTTTTGCACAAAAGGTTTCATCCCACAGCTTGGAAAGTGGATGCTCTTTCTTTCAATTGGAGCAATCTTCATGTGTATGCCTTTCCTCCTCTGCCTCTCCTCCCAAAGGTACTTCTAAAGGTCAGACAGGACAAGCCAAGGATGATTTTAATAGCTCCAGATTGGCCTCGACAGCACTGGTACCCATTACTGAGAAGTCTGGTACGGAAGCCTCCATGGCCTTTGCCTTCGATTCCACACCTGTTGTCACAGGAGGACAGCCATTTGCTGAATGTCAAACTTCACTCTCTTCACCTAACAGCCTGGCATATTCTGTTTTGAACCATAGAGGGTCTCAACTTCCACAACAAGTTTTGAATGTGATTTTGGAAGCTAGAAGGCCTAGTACAAGGAAAGTGTACGCAGATAAATGGAAGAGATTTTTATTTTGGAGTGCAGCAAAGATTTTGATGTTTCTGAGCCTAATTTGAGTGTGGCTCTTCAATATCTTACTGAGTTACTGGACAAAGGTTTGTCTTTCTCTTCTATTAAGGTTCATGCTGCAGCAATTTCGGCTCACTATGATTGTGTCCCACCTTTGTTTTCTCATCCTTTGTTCAAGCAATTTCTTAGAGGGGCAAAGAATATAAGACCCCCACGAAGAGCTCCTACTCCTGCTTGGGATCTCAATTTTGTGTTGGAGAAACTCACTCTACAACCTTTTGAGCCTGCAGCTACTTCTGAGTTGAAATATTTATCATGGAAGACTGCTTTTTTGTTGGCAGTTACCTCTGCAAGAAGGGTTTCTGAATTGCAGGCCCTTATGGCAGTTGAGCCTTTCTTGATTTTCCATAAGGATAGGGTATCATTACGTACTAATCCTTCCTTTATGCCTAAGGTGGTTTCTAGTGTGGCTTTAAACCAAACTATTCATTTGCCTACTTTTTATGCAAATCCCCAAAATAAAGGGGAAAAGATTTTGCACACTTTAGATGTACACAGGCAGTTGCGTTATTATTTGGACAGAACTAAAGGGTTCAGGCAGTCTCAGCAGTTGTTTGTTTCTTTTGCTTTGAGTTCTCAGGGCAAGCCTGTGTCAAAACAAACTATTTCTAAGTGGATTGGGTTTTGCATTGCTTTCTGTTATTCCCATCATGGCAAGGAGGTTCCAGCTGGGATTAGACCTCATTCCACTAGGGCTACTGCCACTTCAACAGCTTTTTTGAGGGGAGTGGCAACCAAGGATATTTTGGAGGCAGCTACTTGGAGTTCAGTGCATACTTTCTCTAGGCATTATCACCTGCCACTTTACTCTAAATCCAGGGCTGGTTTTGCCACTACTGTTTTGCAGGGCATGTTGGCAGCTCCTGCTTCCTTGTAGTTAGCCATCCTCCCTTATCTCTGCTTTGGGATTCTACCCAAGTGTAAGGACTGCAGCAATGTGAGATGAAGAACATAGTACAGTTTTGTACCTACCATAAATGTAGATGTTCGAAGATCCACATTGCTGCAGTCCAATTTACCCTCCCTCCTTCCCCTCTGCAGTTAGAGGTGGTTGTGTGGGTTAGGTTGTACATATTGTGTATATTGTATATATTGTACATATAGTTAGTGCAAGGGTGGTTGGTTGGTTGTTTGCTGTCTTTTGGTTTTGACCTTTATTTTAGGGTCTTCTGACATCTGGGGCAAGAAAAGACTGAGGATATGACGTCGGTCATGCGCATTTGTACCCTGACGTCCTGATGTCAGTCAAATGCGCCTTGACCGACGTCAGCCTTATACTTTGATATTCGGGCCGACCGAGGACAGCGGACTACCCAAGTGTAAGGACTGCAGCAATGTGGATCTTCGAACATCTACATTTATGGTAGGTACAAAACTGTACTTTATGTTCCACAGGATCTTCATAGATATTTCTCCAAAACATATATATTTCTTTTTTTGGTGGTGTTTCAATTCCTTTTGCCTTGTTTCTCAGTTCTCTATAAAACTTGGGTCATCAATAAATTGCTTATTTTGTACTTTTCCTTTATATTTATCTGCATATCTTCTAAGATTTTCTGCTTGCGCTGATATTTTGTTCTGATACAGCACATTGCATTTATCATGTCTATCTTTCTAAGTATTTTTGTTGATCTGTTCCCTCTTCTATACTCTTCTAACAGTAACACTTCTTGTCTTAATTGCTTTATAGTTTTCTTTATTAGATTCTTCTATGATGGCATTTGATTTTCCCCTTCCTTTCTCTTACTGCCCTGTGTTTTTGTGGTAAAGCTTTATCTGTTATTAATTTAGCTGCCCAGTAATATTTCCTATTTATTTCTGTTATTATCTCACGAATCTCTATGAACAGTCTTAATTGATGTGTTCATTTGTTTTATCAAATTTCGAACTTTTGGGGTTTTATTGACTTGCTGTTGTCTGTTTCTTTTGTTGAACTTAGTATGTCTGACCATCTATATTAAATCAAGCAACTCTTCCCTTGGATCATTTTCTTCTAAACTGAGGGCACATTCTTTGTTCTCCATTTATTGCAAGCATTTTATAGAAAGTTTCAGAACTTCTTCCTGTGCCACATTGTCTTCAGTTTCATCCTGAGTCATCCGTTACTCTTTCATATGTGAACTCACTGGCCTATCACACCACAGCACTGACTGCATCAAAGTTACCACAGTTTCCTATTCCTTCTCTTGCTGTGCAACTCAAATTCAACTTTTGTATAGGTTTCCTATGAAAGGGTCCAAGGTATCTTCATATGGCAACTGATCAGATGTTTCCCACTCCACTGGTTTCTCCTTAATTTGGGGATCCATTATTCTATCCTGCTGTGATGTTATCAGAGTTAAGACTTTCTGCCCTATATCCTTCACTTTGCAGGAATTCCATAACTTCAGTTTCTATTTCTTTAACTTCTCCATTATTAATCCTCTTTTCTACTTTTCTCTTTTTTTTCTTATTTTTTGTATTGTAAAATTTTCCATATCTTGATGACTTTGCCTGTATTGCTTTACAAATATCTTTGGTGCTGTTTTTTGTATTCATTAGGTTTGCTTTCCCCTTTGCATAAATATTGCACCATATTAAGTTTCTTTTTCTTTCCCATGTCCATATTTCTTCTTAGATGTCTCCTAATCCTCCTGTTTCTCCTTACTTGGGGGACTCGTTTTTCCATCATGCTGTGATATAACCTGTGTTAGTCTTTCGACACTCAATCCTTCACTTTGCAGGTTTTCCATAACTTCAGTTTCTATTTTTTTAACTTCAACTTTACTAATATTCTCTTCTACATTCCCTCTTGTGATCTTACTTTTTGTATTGTGAAATTTTCCACATCTGAATGCCTTTGCCTTTATTTCTCTTTGAATATCTTTGGGGCGGATTTTTTTGTATTGATTAATTTGGCTTTCTCCTTTGAATAAATATTGCATCATATCATATATCTCTTTCTTTCTATGGCCATATTTTTTATACCTTTCAAAAAATCTCTAGATTTTGTTCTTTATATTTTCTCACTTCCTCAGTTGCTTCTTTTTCCAAATGGCCCAAGTTTTCTTGGTCTATATAATGTTTTTTATAAATATTTTGTATTTACAAACACAAATTTATATTTAAAGTTTCTGACATTTTTTCTTGTGCAAGTATTTTTCTTTCAATTAATTTTCTCTCTTAACCATTTTGCATATCTTTTGTCTGGAAATTGTGGGCTTCTTCGATAATAGTAACAATATATAATTCCTTTCTTTTCCTCAATAGTCCACTCTATCGTCTTTATGACTCTTTTTTGGCCTATCATTTTTTTTGATTTTTTGGGGACTACTACTTCCTATTACAATGGGGGGGGGGCATCCTCCCCCTGTGCCTGACCTAGCTCCATTGTGTGAATGTTTCTGTGTCTTAAGGATTATACACTGTCATCTTTTCCAATCCTGACACCACTGTGCCTGTCAGGATTGGGCACTTTTTTATCCTGGGTCTTGTGCACCCAGCTATTTTTTTATTTTTAACCTACTTCTGTCCATGATATATACTATAAAAATACAGTCTATATATCAGTGACATCTTGGTGAAATTTTGTGAAAAACAGGGTCCACCTCATGATGGTACTCACCAAGACATTAGGATGAATTCAATTTCAGCATTACTACTCTCCTTTGCTTTCTGATTTATTATCTCTCCATTTGGACCCCTGGTTGTGTGGTTGTATGGCTTGGGAGATGATCAATGAGACAGTCAGACATTGTGCCATAAGTGGTGTATTTGCTAGGGTCTGATACTAGGAGACATTCTAATAGGGAATTTGATGTCTTGTTATAATGTGCGGGGCTATTATTTAGCTGTGCGAAACAAAATCAGTTTGCACTAGATGAAAAAGAGTTAGAGTTTATGTCCACTCAATTGACATTCACATCACATAGTATTGTTTTTTTTTCTTGTGGAATTCTTATGGATATCCGATGTAGGGTATCTTCCAGTATAGCTATATTGTCACCAGGAGGGATGTAAAGAATAGCAGTACATATTTGTTTATAATTGTTTAATTTCAGGAAAGTAATAAGAAGCTCTGCTGAACTGAATTTTGATATTGGTTTGTCGTAAGGGAAATGTGATAATTGTTGGGAAATATTAAAGCAATACCGTTACTTTTCCTTTGATATGCAGCATTCTGTACTGTCCCAAAGCACAGGTAGGTACTATTAGAAGGCTGCATAAATATTTTCAACAGAATTGACTCATTGCATTTCTAACCCAACACACTGTGAATTTACACAGATCATGTGAGGGGATGGCATAACCTGCATGCTTCCCACAAGAAGCCAGTACTCTGTAAGCGATTAAGAGTGGAGTGATTAAGTATCATTTTTTTTGCATTTTCTTGCTGCCTTTAGCTAATTCTGCCTAAAACGCAGATAGTCTAGAGTTTCTGTGATTTAAAAAGCTTGTTTCAGCTACATATTGCACTTATTTTACTGCCTGCACTTTAACAAAGTCGTTTTTGTTTAAAATTACCTGTTTTAACTGTTGTAGGCTACACACTCAAGTGTGATAGCCATTTCTGTGTATTTAAAGCGTTTTTTTTTATTGTATCTGCTTTATTTACATGAAAAAAAACATAAAAACAAAAATATACTTGTTTTCATGCCTTTCTAAGCTAGATTAGTCCAGTTTTCAGGTTAGTGCTGAATTCAGGGCTGTGTTACAACTTTCTGTGTTTGCCCACACCTTACTTGGATAGAAGGAAGTTTCTCTGTTCACTGTGAGAGAGGGAGCTTTGAGCAGCCTATCTGTCCTTGGAGGAGTGGTTTCAGCCCAGAAATTAGTAGTTTATTGGCCATTTTTGGATAATTTTTATCTCTTTCATTTCCCTGCTATAAAACCCGCATTTGCAATGTTTTTGTGCTAGTATACAGCTCAGCAAGCTCCTGCCTGGTGCCCTGCAGAGTTCTACAGCAGCAGAGAGACAAAAGAGAGACTTTGGAGTGATTAAGTATCATTCTTCTGCATTTTCTTGCTGCCTTTAGCTAATTCCACCTAAAATACTGATTTTCTAGAGTTTTTGTGATTTAAAAAGCTTGTTTCAGCTATATATTGTACTTATTTTACTGCTTGCACTTTAACAAAGTCATTTTTCTCTTTAAATTACCTGTTTAACTGTTGTAGGCTACACATTCAAGTGGGATAGCCATTTCTGTGCATTTAAAGTGTTTGTTTGATTGTATCTGCTTTATTTTCTGACAAAAACAAAAAATATGATAGTTTTCCAACCTTTCTAAGCTCGTTTAGTCCAGTTTTCAGGTTAGTGCTGAATTCAGAGCTTTGTTACAAGTTCCTGTGTTTGCCCATACCTTACTTGGATAGAAGGAAGCTTCTCTGTCCACTGTGAGAGTGGGAGCTTTGAGCAGCCTATCTGTCCCTGGAGGAGTGGTTTCAGCCCAGTAATTAGTAGTTTATTAGTCATTTTGGGCTAATTTATATCTCTTTCATTTCCCTGCTATAAAACCCACATTTGCGCGGTTTTGCACGCCGGGCAGCGCCAGTTAGCTAGGGTATAACTATTCCCAGCTCCACAAAGTCTACTCTTCACTTTTTCCCTTGGAACTAGACAAACTTTCAACTTAAGCATTCAAATCATTCACTTCTCATCCCTGCACTTGCCCAAAACTCACAGCAAGCAATAATAAACCTTAGCACTAGACCCCCCCTATACTGTATAGAAGGACAAGGCACTCTATTTGACCTTACCAGCCAATCAGTAAAACAGTTCATTGTACCAATCCAGGCATGTCCAAAGGGCAGTTTCAGGTGTACTCTCCAGTCCAACTGGTGAATCTGGGCATTTTGAGGCAATGTTACAATTGCCTCATGTACACAGACAACCCTCTCTTCCTTCCACCAAACACTAATACATGCAAGAGATGCAATTATACAGCCAAACTGGAGGGTAAGCTCTCTCAACCCAAGAATGGACCAGGCAGTCAAGAGGAGAAGGGAATTACTTGCATCACACCACCAGTCTCACATAGACCTATGAAACCAGCACTGGCATAAAACACACATAAATACACAAAAAACATCCCCGGAGGCTCTAAATAAAAATCTGCAAAAGCAACAGAGACCTCCAAAGCAGACATCCAAGCAACCTCCACCGCCTAACACAAACCATGAAACACATACTTCACAAAACCAGTGTGCCACACAATCACAGCCCTTAAGGCAAAATAACATACCCAACACACTAGTAATAGGTGACTCTATAGTCAGGCACACTGACGTCCCACTCACTAGGCTGAACAAGGAGAAGGTTACTGTTAGTTGCCTGTCAGGTGCCAGGATCCGCCACATAACACAAGCACTCAGGTCACTCCAGAACAAGTACAAATATGACACTGTCATTGTCCATGTTGGTGTGAGTGACCTGAGCCGTACCTACCTGGACTACATGAAAAGAGACATGGAGGAGCTCTCTGATCACATAGCCCAGGCTGGTATGACCCTGACCCTGAGAAGTATCCTGCCCTCACCAAGAATAATACCACGGTATAGAGAAAAAATTATCAATTTCAACAATTGACTAAGCTTCTGGTGTCATTCAAAGGGGTTCCAGTGTCTGTCAGCCTGGGATGACATGCTCGACAAGCCATGCTGCTTTGCTAGAGGCAGTTTGCACCTGTCACCCTTAGGCTTTTGAATACTGGCCAAGGCTCTTGCCACCCCCATAGTGCCTTTTTTAGGCAAGGCTCAAAAGACAAACCTACCGCCGTAAATAGCACAAGTAACAAAAAACTGAGGGTAATGCTGCTCAATGCCAGAAGTCTAAACCTCAAAATGCACGCACTCGAGGCACTCCTCAGTATGGAGAAAATCGATATATGTGCAGTAACAGAAACCTGGTTTAATGCTGCAGAGAGCATGCCAGGACTACCACGCTACAACTCATACCATACATTTTGGCCACAAAACCCAGACCGAAATACAAAAGGTGGGGGGGAGTATACATATTCATCAAGGATACCCACACCTCCAGGTTAGTGTCACAGCACGATGCTTCAAAGATCATTCACGTGCAACTAACAATGGGCAAAACTGCTATTCAAATTATAGCTTGCTACAGATCAACCACCATGTCCCAGGACCCCCACTCCGCATTCCTGGAAACACTAGGAAACATAAAGGTCCTACCAAACACCCTGATTTCAGTTATCCAAACACTAACTGCGAGAACTACTCAAGTACGAACTCCCTGGCCCAACATTTCCTAAAATTTATAAACTCAAACACCCTGGATCAACTGGTTAACACCCCCACTAGATGTGACAATATATTGGACCTGGTCATCACCAACATCGACCGGTGTTCCACACCGGAGGTCAATCCCTCGCTGGTTAGATCTCACCATAAACTAATCACTCTGGATATCCACATTCTGCCACCAACCCTGGGTCAAAGAAACCACCGTGAAAAACTTTTCAAAAGCAAACTTCACGTTACTTAAGACCAAGGTGGGAAATTTCAAAGCCCCCTTGCTAAAGGATGACGCTGTCCAAGCTGCAAAATCCTTTACTAATGCACTCTACGGGCACCTACAAGAATGCATGGATCGTGCTATCCCAAACAAAACGAAGACTCACTCCTCCAAGACAAGGAAACCAGTCTGGTGGACCCCTGCCATAAACAAGCTTTACAATAGAAGGAGGAAACTAGTACAGAAAAGAGTAAAATCCCAAGAAGGGAAGACATCCCTGATCAGTATCAGCAAGAAACTATGTTCCCACATAAAATCATCCAAGGCTAGCTTTGGAAAAAAAATTGCAATGTACTCCAAAGATAACCACAAGGCATTCTTTAGCTATGTCAAGAATCTAAGTGGCAATTCTCAGATCTGCTCGGAGTTAGTGCAGAATGGCACAAAATACACTGAACCGACCGATATAGCCGACATCCTGGCAGACAGGTTCAGTGCAAACTTCACCCTGCTCTCACCCCCAAAAGGGCCCATAACTATACCAGAAGAATGTAGTGCCCCTGAAATCAGAGAAACTCAGGTTAAAGCAGCCGTCTCCAAAGCCAAAAAAACAGCATCAATGGGACCGGATGGTGTCCCAAGCTACGTCCTACACGAGCTCAAAGACAAACTAACCCCTCACCTAAACACACTGTTCAAACTCAGCCTCTCCACAGGCTATGTACCCATAGAGTGGCGCATGGCAATGGTTATTTCTCTCCACAAAGGTGGAGCCACAACGGACCCTGGGCACTATCACCCTATAAGCCTGACTTGCATGGTCTGCAGAGCTATGGAGCGCATCATCATGTATCTCATTAACAGAGACTTTGGAAACCTCCAAACACTGGACCCAACCCAGTTCGGCTTTGTTAAGGGCAGATCATGCCTCCTAAACCTGGTGGACTTCTTTGAGACTGTTACCAAGGCTATAGATGAGGGAAAGGTGGTCCACACAGTCTACCTAGACCTTGCTTAGGCCTTCAACACCATTCCCCACTCAGGTATTATAGACAAGCTCACCAGCCTGAACATAAACCCCTACGTCACGAGATGGGTTGCCAACTGGCTCATGGACAGAACCCACATGGTAAGAGTTGCAGGAGCTAGGTCTGATTCTAAACCAGTTACAAGTGGCGTTCCCCAGGGCTCAGTCCTAGGACCCCTCCTGTTTGGCATATACTTCTCCGAGGTACAGGCAAGAACAGGAGGACTATAGCTCATCAAGTTTGCAGACGACTGCAAACTAGGGGCTATAATTGACTCTCTGGCTGACATAGACATCCTCCAAAAGGGTCTCACTGAGACAGATACCTGGTGTCAAAACCATGGTCTCAAGCTAAATGCCAAAAAGTGCATAGTCATCCCCTTTGGAAAAAACAAAGTACCCACAAACTACCACATAGTTGGTAGCCCCCTAAATACAGAAGATGTAATAAGGTATCTGGGGACCCAAGTAAATAGTAACCTCTCCTTTGATAATCACATTGCCAAAGTGGTTAGAAAATCTTTCTATGTGGCCCATCTAATCACAAAAGGGTTTGCATCCAGATCGAAAGAGGTCATTGGGCCCCTCTACGCATCACTCATCAGACCTATCATAGAGTACAGTGCCCCATTTGGGATGTACCTTACAAGACATCTGCAACAACTGGAAAGACCACAGAAGTTCCTCACCAAGAGGATCACTGGCCTCAAGCAGATGCCCTATGCAGCTCGACTGAAGAAACTCCAGCTGTACTCGGTTGCATGCCGCCTACTTAGAGGTGATCTCTGCCTGACATATAAGGCCATGTCCAATCCAGAATTGATGGACATGCTCTACCTAAAAAAACATATCCCCTGGAGCTACATGCTCCAGGGACCTAAACCCCACCACAACAATAAATAGGATGTGCTGGAGGGATAGATTCCTGTCCCAGAGACTTCCCATGCTTTGGAACAAGATTCCAATCTACATTAGGCAGAGCTCCTCGCTAACCCTCTTCAAGAGAAACCTTGATGAGTGGATGGGAAACAGAAAGTTGACCCGAGGGATCACTTCAATGGCTCTGTTGGACAGAGGCACAGGGAACTAATCTAAGGGAGCGGCGAAAGCCAACACATTCCAGCTAGGCTTATAAATGCCTTTGGGCAGATAGCCTAGTACCTACCTATGAACCTATGAACTATGTGGGCATTAAGACTATCCATCACAGAATATTTGAATCTACTTTCACACTATAACACTGTGGAAGTGATATTGTTAAACAATCTAGAGGCTGGCTGGTAAAATTGGGCTGCACTGCTTTTAAGCTTTTCTATATGCCTTCCTTCTCTGCAGCAATTTATTGGACAGCAATGTTAAAAACAAATCGATAGTGTCATGGACTCATAATGCCTAAAGAGTGTTCCCGAAGGTGATATGACCCTGGAATGCTAGATAGCCTTCCATCTATGCCCTGTGCAAATGAGAAACTAACCTAACTTTGACACAAGTCTGAATTCCCCACATATTATCAGCTGACATTATATAATCATTAATTAATTCTGCCTTTTAACACAAGGACTTCTGTAACTATTCTGGGGCAATAACCATGTCAGTGGATCAGAAACAATGTTTTTGCCCTTTTCTTCACTGCGTGCTCAGTGTAAGTAATAGCACTGCATATAACATTCAACTAAAGTGCCTTCAACGTGTCACAGGTCTTGCTGTAAGTAAATCCTAAAATGCACTGCACACCACCTCAGCAAGCCAAATGGTGAATAACAGGCTTACTAATACCTTCAGTTTATGATGACTTAGTTGTCATTTGAGAAAAAGTAAAAACAATAGAACCAGCAACTCCAAAAAATTGAAGAACAGGAACCTCCAAAGAAACTCGTACACGAAGGAGTATGAAGTCTTTATTCCACAAAGATAGTACGGTTAAGCGCTTTCAACTGGAACCCAGTCTTCTTCAGAACAATTTGATAAATCTCATAAACTCCTATATATACATAAACCACATCACTCTAATTAAAAAGTGCGCCAAAAACACTTAAAGGTGCAGTACATAAAAGACAACACTTCACTGTTGCAACAGCCTAATTTTAAAAACCCAATAATATATGTCTGTATGTATAAAACACTCCTCATTACCTAAAACAATACCACATATACATAATTGTATGAATGTCAACAAGTACAATATATAAAATATAAATTGTAAACAAATATATAACACATTGTAATGAATCTTAAAATAAGGTTACAATACCTAACTTTAAATTAGAGATATGTCCCTAGATAATAAAGACATATGAATAAATCTAAATTGTGTCCCATAAATGTAGGTTACTAAAATTAATAATAACATTGGTAATAACATAATATCATGTACTAAGAGAGGACTAAAAAAGGTTTGATACTAATGGATTCATTTAGTCCAGGGGGTCTTGTAGCGTCCAATAGAATCTGCCATCTACTCTCTAAGGCTGCTAGTTGCATCTTCCAGTTACCCCCAAATAATGAATACTTGATCGTATCAATAATAGCAAAACAAAAGGAATGTTCTGCACCATGTTCATGAATGTGTTTATACAGAGCATTCTTAGTGTCCTTTTTCTGGATACGATAAAAGTGCTCATATATACGCTTTTTAAATACTCTTTCAGTCTTACCTATGTAATACATAGGACATGAAAGACATGTGGCTATATAAATCACCCGACTTGTATTACAATTCCCTGTTCTTGTTTTAATGCAAGTAGAATTAATATTTTTGAGTCGAATGTATCTAGACTCATTTATATACTTGCACTGTTTACACCTGCCACATTTAGTGGTACCTTTATACGTATCCATAGTGTTAGTATGATTGTCAGCCTTCTCTAATATTCTTTAGGTTATATAATCATTAATTAATTCTGCCTTTTAACACAAGGACTTCTGTAACTATTCTGGGGCAATAACCATGTCAGTGGATCAGAAACAATGTTTTTGCCCTTTTCTTCACTGCGTGCTCAGTGTAAGTAATAGCACTGCATATAACATTCAACTAAAGTGCCTTCAACGTGTCACAGGTCTTGCTGTAAGTAAATCCTAAAATGCACTGCACACCACCTCAGCAAGCCAAATGGTGAATAACAGGCTTACTAATACCTTCAGTTTATGATGACTTAGTTGTCATTTGAGAAAAAGGATATAACAGGTGATGCTGAAGTTTTAATTCATACTCAGTTTATCAACTTAATTCATTTCAGGATCACAGACGAAGCCAGAACTTATCCTGATATTTAATGAGCACAAAGTAGGGGTAAACCCACAGCACAATGCACATGCATGTGAGGTTATACAAGTACATACGCAGTCAAATGCACATGCGTGTGCGCGCACACACACACACACACACACACACACACACATGCACACATGGACACACATATACATACTGGCAAACACACACACACACACACACACACACACACACACACATACTCAAACTGTCAGAATCATACAATCCTAGCAACTTGGAAGGATGCCAGTTCATCTGTGGAATGTGGAAAAAAGCCAGAACAGGTTTTGAAAAATGCATGCCTGAACACTGAAGACCTGCAGATTCTGCACAGAAGGGCAAGCCCAGGAAAGAAGTGAAGTAGAGATCCAAGTGTTATGAGTCGGTAATGGTAGCTGCTATACCATGAACATATTAAGGGAAAAAAATAAAGAATTACTGGAACAATGGTATAGTACACTGGAAAAGCAGTCATTCCTGTAAACAAGGCATACTTATCCTGCTGATAGTTAAGTCTCCATGCTAGAATGAGTCTTTAATTAATATTGTGTTGATAACAATAAAGCCTTATGGGAAACAGAAACAGACTGAAATATTGGCTTGTTTACTTTTATTTAAACCTAGTGGGGAGATCAGGAATGATGAAAACTGTTTCAGACTATGGCCTCTGTCATGTGGTCTGACAGGATACCTGAGACACAACACAGTACAAGTTTCTAACACCCTATGGCTTAAGCCTCCCTAGCATGTCTTTTAAAGAAGCAGTCCATACTTTGCGAAACAAGTTAACACCAACAGTATAATTTTTATCAATATTTTTTTGCTGACAATAGATACGATGAAAGCAGATGGGATACAGTTTACAGTATTAATGTATATAAATTATTTCAAAAATGTATTTGAGTTTTGTGGTATAACCTTTTAATGCATTAATTTTTTGACAGTTAACTTTCCTTGGGAGTATTTATTTGTAGTTTATTCTGATGAAGGTTATGCCATCTGTACCTACATACAGATGCTCAAAAGGTAATGTTAAGGCTATGTTACAATAGACTGCAGTAATATAAAATGTTGCATGTATGTGAGTCAGGTGACGAAGAAGGCAATACTTTTTTCTTTTATCCATGCTTATAATTGTACTTTTATTTCTTTTTGCACAGGGTCCAATGGGACAGAAGGGGTCTAAAGGAGCACCTGTGAGTAACCCAATGAATTATCCTACTTTAATGAATGTTCTAGTAATGATGAGTAGCGGTGAATGTTGTAAACACAAACTACCCTTTAGAAATAACACAAACTATAAGTAAAGGCATAATTGCCATTGTGTTTTCATTAATTGCATTAATGAGCGAAGACCATGATGCTTTATGAATTACAGTTATTCCATCTATTTTGTTCTTAAAGTCAAAGGGTATGATTTTAAAGCTGTTGGGTGTTTCCACTGGATGGTCTGTTTTTGCACTAGCAAAGAGATGCACAAAGTGGTTTGGGCAATAGTTGTTTGTATACCATAATAAGAATGTACCAGTATCATTTGCAGATAATTTTGTCTGTTGTTTTCCTGGTCACATTTTTCACATGTTGATAGTACCATTTGTGGTGTTCAATGACCTGAGTTTTTCCAGTGTTATCAGCACCCTGGTTAGTGATACCTGCAATTACAGTGCATGACCAAAAGGGGGTGCTGCTGCATAAATGCAAACAGCATTGGCAGAGCGCTCCAATGTTGCTGTTGTTGTTACAGCAGTCATTCTCTTAACTGTGTTTTATTATTATTATTATTATTATTATTATTATTACTATATTTTAAGTCCTTCTCTTGATCTTTTTGTTAGTGAAAAGTTATTAATTTTAAGAACGTTTTTCATTATTTTAGTAAAGCTGAATTTGCCTTTGGTATTGCCATTGTCAGGAAGAATATTCCTATGGGAAAAAAAAAACCCTCCTCTAAAGGAGTTATTTAACTCAGTATGTTTTGACATGTTCAGTTTTTCTGTTTTTGCTTGTTTATTTATATTTCTTGGTAATTATTTTAAAAGTGAGTGGAGAAATAAAATGTCATCAGTTTCTTAGCATCACAGCAGTATTCTTGCATATTTATGACTTAAATGAAAGAAACTTGTTTTAGAGCTGCAGAAAGTACTCCAAAAGTGCATGGCTACAGTGCTTGTCACACATTTAGACCAACAACATCACATACTGAGACCAAAGGTGAAGGTGTTTTGATCTATGTTAGCAACAAATATACCTGGTTGGTTAAACAGGATAATACCATGGAGCTCATCCACGTGCATGTCATAAGTAAGATCCCTCACCATATCATGACTAGCCACAGATCATCATCTATGGCCCTAGAGTGCCACATCTCTTACCTAAACCTATTAAAGGAACTCACCATCCATCCATCCATCCATCCATCCATCCATCCATCCATCCATCCATCCATCCAAACACCCTATTCATGGGTGAGTTTAACTGCATCCCTATAGACTGGGAAATGTACACTGCCTCAAGCTCATGGGCAAACACCCTGGAATAGATCATGCATGCTACAACCAGAGGATCAAATATGCTGGATCTGGTACTCACCCACATGAGAGAGCACCCCCCCCCCCATGTCACATCCTTACAGATCACAAGGTTGTCTCTTCTGAAGTAAAAATCAATACAGAAAACCCAGCTAAACCAGTAACAGTTGGGAACTATTCTCTAAAGCAAACTATATCATATTGACAGTTTGTCAAAATTCATGGCTTCCCCCAAACATAAGTCCTATGCAGAATTATTCTCAAGTCATTTTACAAACATATGAATGGCTGCATGAAGGCTACCATATTTACCAGAAGTAAACCCAAAGCAAACACTAAAAACAAACCCCACTGGAGGAATCCTCAGGGTATATAATAAAAGAAGAAAACTCATGGCCAAAATCAGGAAAAGTAACTCCCTTAAAGACCACTGCTTTGTTATATAACTAAAGGACAATCTAAAAGGTCTAATTAATTCCAACAAGGTCAACCTTGAGGTCAGGATAGCCTCTCAGGCTAAGGACAATCACAAGGCCTTCTTCAGCTACATCCTGAATCTGAGAGATAATACACAAGAGTGTGCTGAGCTAGTGGTGAATGGTACTACCTTCACTGATCAGGGTGACATAGCAAATTCACTGGCTGAAAAATTCAGATCAAACTTTGCACCCCATATCTCTCCCATCTCCACCATCTGAAATCCCCTCAGTCATGTATCCCCCAACTATCAGCAGGGAGCAAATACTAGCAGCACTCGCTAAAGCCAAGAACGCTGCCTCCACAGGTCCTCACAAAATCCCTAGTTGCCGCCTGAACAGTCTAAAACATGACCTTCTAGGACCACTTGAGGTACTCTTCAGCTACAGCCTTGAAAAAGACTACATTCCAAGTAAATGGACAACCACAATAATCATTCCTGTCCATAAGAGTAGACCATCAACCAACCCAGGAAATACAGAACCATCAGTCTTATAAGCCTAATATGCAAAACTATGGAATGAATTATCAGGAAATGCTAAATAAGAACATTGGAAACCTACAGGCACTTTTACCAAGACAATGGATGAGGGTAAAATAGTCCATACAGCATATCTTGACCTGGCTGAAGTATTTGATACAATATTCCACTCAGGCATTGTTGACAAGCACTTTGAGTTAGGTGTAAGCCCTTACATAACTTGTTGGATTACCGGCTGGCTCACAAACAGAACCCCAAGACATCAGGATCGGTCAGACCACCCTCCACCAAGAGACCGGTCACCAGTGGAGTGCCCCAAGACTGTGTGCTGGGCCCACTCCTGTTTGGCATCTACTTCTTGGAAATTAAGGCTAATGTTAAGGTCTCTAGCTCATCAGGTTCACAGATGATTGTAAATTGGGAGCTATTATAGATTCCCCCAAGACACAACTATCTTGCAAGTGGGTTAAACATAGACAAATGACTGGTGCCAAAGCTATGTCCTAAAACTCTATGTCAAAAAATGTTTTATAATGCCTTTTGGGAAACTGTCAATTCTAGTTAATTACTCCATAGATAAAACATTCTAAGAGTTGACCCAGTAGTAAGGGATCTAGGAACAAATGTAGACAGCAGTTTGGCCTTTGACCAATATGTAGCTAAGATAATAAGAAAATCTTTCTGTTTCACCCAGCTTATACTTAAATGCCATCCAGGTCCAAGGAAGTTATAGCACCACTCCACTCAGCCCTTATTAGACCTATCATTGAATACAGTGCCCCTTTGTCATGTATCTAACTAGGCACTTGCATCAGTTGCAAAGCCCATAAAGGTTTCTCACCAGGAGAATTCAGGGCATGAACACCCTGTCCTACACTGATCACGTAAAGGCTCTGTCTCTACATTCCATCTCCTACAGGCTGCTGAGAGGGGATGTTTTTCTGGCTTACAGGGCTTCCTCAGATCCAACCCTGATGGATCTTTTGCACATGCACAAAACAAACAGCACCAGAAACACTAGATCCATGAATCTGAACTTCACTTTTGACATAAACAGAACATGCTGGAAAGACAAATATGTGTCTGAAAGGATCCCTGCACTATGCAATAGACTCCCCATCCATGTAAAACAGAGTTTATCCCTGACTCTATTCAAATACAACCTTGACAATTGGATGAGAAATCATAAATTTACCCCAGTCTGGCCCCCATGTCCCTTATGGACATAGGCCTTCCATAAGAAAAGTATTATCCTAACTAATGCCCTCCTACAAATCCTTAGCTACCTGCATACTAATATGACCCCCACCCCCAATGATTCTTGGGATCCAAATGTTTTGGAGGGTGTGACCTAGTAACAACCTATGAACCTATGATATTTCTTATGTTATACAGTGATCACAAAATGAATGTCAACATTGTTTTTATCTAGTTATTTGATCTTACCTGAAGGAAACTTGCAAAGAAAACCTCTTATTTCTTTAAGTACCTGGAAGACAAATATAAAGGAAGGTTCTGGCAACTGCTAGACAGTCTTGAGATGACATATTTCAAATGCAGCAATATTTTTCTAATGAGATGATTAAAGAAAGTCAGGAGTTAGATTTCATATTTAATTTTAATTACAACAGATGAATTGAATACATTTTACATAAGTGTGATATTTATTTATTTTTTTCTATCAACATCTTCCACAACAGGGAGTATTTATGGTCTGGATTCCAAAAGGAATGAGGCCATCATGTGAGATTGGTCCACCAAGGTATCAGCACTGCATAATTCTTCTAAAATAGCCATACTTTGTGCATAAATTCTTGGATAAAAAAGCGAAGCAAGTCCAAGCACTCAGGAACCAAAAGTAGTAACGTGAACGTATTTTATTAAAAACGTTTTCGCTCCTGGGCAAAGCAGAAGCTTCTTCAGACAAAACAAAAGAGCGCCAAATCCCCTTTTAAATGTAAAAAGTTTGGTTGTCATGATGTCATATCCTTAGCAACCAACAAATAAAAACAATACAGTTTTCAGTATACAAAAATAACACAATCAACCAACTTTGTGCATAAATTCTGGTAGCATGTGGAAGTACGGGAACACCCTGTGAACTCCAACAAATCCACTGCAGAACTGCTGTCCACTATACTTTTCAACTGTCCAGGTTCTCACAGAATTCCCAGATTTTTGCCTCATATTTTTATTCTCTTTCTCTTAAAATATTTGTGTCTATGGCAAATCATTGAGGATTGAAGTCAGAAAATAATGACATTTAGTTTCAGACTTCATACCCTTCACAAAATCTGTGCTAATGCAAAACCTACCATTCTATCAACTTTTTAAGTTCAGAAGAGCAAAATTAAAAAAAAAAAAACTGTCCCTATTTTGGGGGCTTTGTACTACTATTATTTAGGGTTTTGTCCAGATTTCTTGCCCTAAGAGTTAAGAAGTAGGCTGTCCTCATATTCAAACTACTGTGATATGAGATTCTGTTGCATGCAATGCAGGCAAGTCTCACTACCTATGAAAACCAGCAACTAGGGTCATGCACTCAGAAAAGAACAGGAATTGGGAGAAGCCAGGATGAAGTGCCATGGAATGCTATCTGAAGAAGTACATATACAGCATATTCCCAGCGATCCAAAATGAATTTGTACCATTCTCCCTGTAAAGGACCTCTAAATCCAGGCATGTGTATTTGGTATATTCAAATTAAAGAGTAGTCAGAGTGCATTTCTTTATAGACTGCTATTTGTACAGTTTTGGATAAAAATCATTTTGAACTTTGGCTTAGAAACATTATCCTGTTCATCTCTGATATAGTATGATTTAAAAGGAGTGACAGATAATGTGATAATAACATACAGTGGAGTGGTGGGCATTGAATTACAGACAATGATACAAGTATGTACACCATTTGGTATCATAATCTACATGTCAGGTGAAACAGATACATGAATTCCAATAATATACCAAACATCTGCATATCCTCAAGGAGTAAATACATATGTTTGTGTTACCCTATTGTAAGAACATCCCAATATACTTGTACTTAATATTTACAAATGTTCAGAAAAAATGTAAACTCCTAATACTGCTAAAACCACACTGAAGGAGCAAAAACCACTGTAAAATCCAGTATAAATCCAATGTTCTTTATTGTAGGTAAGCGCTTTCAGCCAGCCTTGGTTGCTTCCTCAGATTACAAAAAAACAGAATCCCAAACTTTAAAAGCCTTGAATCCTCTGTCACATGACTATGACCAATTAATTAGTTAAATGAGTTAAAAGAACAAGTACATTCAAAATGCAAATACACTCAAAAACCACAAAATTTCATTCAAGGCAATATATAAAAAAACAGCATATAATATGATGTAAAAAAACATACAAAGAACATTCATAAATTTTATATATATATATATATATATATATATATATATATATATATATATATATATATATATAAATATATAAAAATAAATAACCTGCTATACTATCTAACATACTAATACTACCCTATCTGTAAATCACTAATAAAACAGCTTTCTTCCTAATATTCAAAAATACTGTATGTATAAATAAAGAAAAAACATCTAACATATACTATATTATATTATATGTTATCTAAACATAGCGTAACTATAAAAAGCTGGTATGACCCTATCTATAAATCACAAAATTATTTTTTCGGTGTTTTGTAGATGACCTGTTCCTTTCTTGGGGGGGTAGTGAGGAAAGATTATGTGAATTTGTGGAACATTTAAATGAAAGTACTGATTTTTTAGGTTTTACCATTTATAGATCTCGTACCGCCATTGAGTTTTTAGATATAAAAATACAGTTGGCTGGAACCACTGGCAATGTGTACACTAAATTGAATCGGAAGGACTGCTACCGTAATATTTATATTCACCACACTAGTATGCACCCTCCCCGTATTTTTAGGAACGTCATCAATAATCAAGCTTTACGCATGTCAAAATTCCATGAAAGAGATGAGGACTTTGAAGATAGTTTGATGACCCTGAGGGATGAGTTCCTAGTCAGGGGTTACCATGAAAGAGAGGTAAATGAGGCATGCGCTGAAGCCAGAACTAAAAAGGAACACTACAGGGAAACCGTATTTTTCTAGTCCCAATATGGGTGGAGTGGAAATGACCCCTAAGAAAATGAAGAGCAGAGAACAATTAGTGAAGTTTAGTATTGATACTCGTTTGATTAAGGATATAATATATCGTAATTGGCATATATTGGGGACTGGTGATAGGATAAGTGCAGTAATAGGAGAGAAACCTCGCTTTATTTCTAAAAATCGAAAAACATTGAAGCAGATGCTCTGCTATACAGATGGATTAGAACATAGATCCATATGAACTATGGGACTAGGAGATCGTCATCCCTCCTCCCTTCAATTGTCCCACATCTATACACAGTAGGACAGTAATGGGATAGATAAGAAGCTGTAGGGCAGTTTAGGTTAATACAAATATATTAGTATTAGGTAAATGCTGCCACCTGTAATACATGCTCGTTTTGTCAGTATATAGAAACTAACACCGTGTTTGTCCATCCATCGAGTGGGGAAATCCTTCAAGTTTAAGGCCTCCAGGTGACTGTGAGAGTAGGAATGTGATATATTTAGCCCACTGTGCCTGCTGCAGTGCATTTTATGTTGGTAAGACCAACAGACGGTTAAGGTTGAGAATTCGTGACCACCTTTACTGTTTTAGGAGACAACAGGAACATAGTGCACTGGCTAAAGACATGTTACAACAAGGGAGAATCATTATTTTTACTTTTCTATTACTGACACTGTCACTGAAACCATTAGGATGGGAGATTTAAATAACAGAACTATACAAAGGGAATTGAGATGGATTTTTATGTTAGCACCCCATAAACTACCTGGCCTGAATGATTATGTATCTCTGAAACCCGTGTTGAAAGATAGGAAGATTAGGAAGAAATCTATTTCATTTTGTGATTTATAGATAGGGTTATACCATCTTTTTATAGTTAGACTATGTTTAGACAACATATAATATAATATAATATAGTATACATTAGATGTTTTTTCTTTATTTATACATAGAGTATTTTTGAATATTAGAAAGAAAGCTGTTTTATTAGTGATTTACAGATAGGGTAGTATTAGTATGTTAGATAGTATAGCAGGTTATTTATTTTTATTTATATATATATATATATATATATATATATATATATATATATATATATAGCAATTTTATGTATGTTCCTTGTATGATTCTTTTACATCATATTATATGCAGTTTTATTATATATTGCCTTGAATGAAATTTTGTGCTTTCTGAGTGTATTTGCATCTTGCATGTACTTGGTCTTTTAACTCATTTAACTAAATTGGTCATAGTCATAAGACACAGGATTCAAGGCTTTTAAAGTTTGGGATGATGTTTTTTTGCAATCTTTGGTCTGAGGAAGCAACCAGGGCTGGTTGCAAAAGAGCTTACCTACAATAAAGAGCATTGGATTTATACTAGATTTTACAGTGGTTTCTGCTCCTTCAGTGTGGTTTTCGTAGTATTAGGAGTTTATGTTTTTTCGGGACATTTGCCTTGGTGTGTTTACTCCTATACTTCATAACTAGGCTTTTCCTTCTTTTTACTTAATATTTACAAAGGTAACCCTGAACACTCACATGTTCAAATATGGGGCTTGAAATGCATGAAACTAGGTGCAGATTCCTTAATTGTGGATTCTTTTTAGCATTATAGCAGAAATTTACTAAAAGTAAAGGGGGTGCGGATACGATGTGATGGCTGGTACTTACACAAGTTTTTTGGCAGTATATGTAAGATATGGCTCCAGTCATGAGAACTTAGGCACAACCTTATTTAGATGTGCAGTGTGAGGGCACAGGCAGGTTTCAGAACTGCATGCATACAAAGGATTTCTGCAAGACTGGAT
Source organism: Protopterus annectens (assembly GCF_019279795.1). Classification (NCBI taxonomy): domain Eukaryota; kingdom Metazoa; phylum Chordata; order Ceratodontiformes; family Protopteridae; genus Protopterus; species Protopterus annectens. The sequence goes on from NC_056743.1 coordinate 1,816,657,403, forward strand.
CAGCACTTTGCTTTCTACTACACACATACGAATCTTTACCCACGCCAAGTGCTCCCATCCCTACATCCACCAACCAATTACCACTTACTGAACCAAACACTGCTATCCCTAGGAACGTCAAGCACCTATTCATTCCATACCGAAGTACTCCCACCTCTGGGACCCTACAATTGACTCTGCACTGCACTCAGCTTCCTGAGCTCAGCATCCACAAAGCAGATGACCGCTCGCGTCAAGCAAACCAGTTGTCCAAAAATATCCTTTCTACCACCCTACAGGTAAAAATGTTTATCACTCCAATCCCAAAAGCCCAAAGATGAGAACCTGTCAACAACTTGGAATCCCCTGGCAAATTGGGCAGGATTCATAGACGAGTTGCATGGTAAGCAAAACTCATTAGTGTGGAATAAGCATTTTAGCATTATAGCGGAAAATTACTAAAATTAAAGGGGGTGCGGATACGATGTGATGGCTGGTACTTACACAAGTTTTTTGGCAGTGCTCCCATCCCTACATCCACTAACCACTTGCAACTTACTTAACCAAGCACTGCTATCCCTAGGAACGCCAATCACCTATTCACTCCATACCAAAATATTCCCACCTCTGGGACCCTACATTTGACTCTGCACTGCACTCAGCTTCCCTAGCTCAGCATCCACAAAGCAGTTGTCTGCTCATTTCAAGCAAAACAGTTGTCCAAAAATATCCTTTCTACCACCCTACAGGTAAAAATGTTTATGACTCTAACCCCTGGAGCCCAAAGATGATAAACAATCAACAACTTGGAATCCCCTGGTAAATTGGGCAGGATACATAGACGAGTTGCATGGTAAGCAGAACACATTAATGTGGAATAAGCCATTCTCAAGATAAAAGTGATTTATTGTAACATGTTGCGCTGCAGTGCAGGCAGCACAAATGCACTGCAAAACAAATATGTAAATGATTATGTAATGGTATGCAAATGACAGTTTTCAGTATACAAAAATAACACAATCAACCAACTTTGTGCATAAATTCTGGTAGCATGTGGAAGTACGGGAACACCCTGTGAACTCCAACAAATCCACTGCAGAACTGCTGTCCACTATACTTTTCAACTGTCCAGGTTCTCACAGAATTCCCAGATTTTTGCCTCATATTTTTATTCTCTTTCTCTTAAAATATTTGTGTCTATGGCAAATCATTGAGGATTGAAGTCAGAAAATAATGACATTTAGTTTCAGACTTCATACCCTTCACAAAATCTGTGCTAATGCAAAACCTACCATTCTATCAACTTTTTAAGTTCAGAAGAGCAAAATTAAAAAAAAAAAAAACTGTCCCTATTTTGGGGGCTTTGTACTACTATTATTTAGGGTTTTGTCCAGATTTCTTGCCCTAAGAGTTAAGAAGTAGGCTGTCCTCATATTCAAACTACTGTGATATGGGATTCTGTTGCATGCAATGCAGGCAAGTCTCACTACCTATGAAAACCAGCAACTAGGGTCATGCACTCAGAAAAGAACAGGAATTGGGAGAAGCCAGGATGAAGTGCCATGGAATGCTATCTGAAGAAGTACATATACAGCATATTCCCAGCGATCCAAAATGAATTTGTACCATTCTCCCTGTAAAGGACCTCTAAATCCAGGCATGTGTATTTGGTATATTCAAATTAAAGAGTAGTCAGAGTGCATTTCTTTATAGACTGCTATTTGTACAGTTTTGGATAAAAATCATTTTGAACTTTGGCTTAGAAACATTATCCTGTTCATCTCTGATATAGTATGATTTAAAAGGAGTGACAGATAATGTGATAATAACATACAGTGGAGTGGTGGGCATTGAATTACAGACAATGATACAAGTATGTACACCATCTGGTATCATAATCTACATGTCAGGTGAAACAGATACATGAATTCCAATAATATACCAAACATCTGCATATCCTCAAGGAGTAAATACATATGTTTGTGTTACCCTATTGTAAGAACATCCCAATATACTTGTACTTAATATTTACAAATGTTCAGAAAAAATGTAAACTCCTAATACTGCTAAAACCACACTGAAGGAGCAAAAACCACTGTAAAATCCAGTATAAATCCAATGTTCTTTATTGTAGGTAAGCGCTTTCGCAGCCAGCCTTGGTTGCTTCCTCAGATTACAAAAAAACAGAATCCCAAACTTTAAAAGCCTTGAATCCTCTGTCACATGACTATGACCAATTAATTAGTTAAATGAGTTAAAAGAACAAGTACATTCAAAATGCAAATACACTCAAAAACCACAAAATTTCATTCAAGGCAATATATAAAAAAACAGCATATAATATGATGTAAAAAAACATACAAAGAACATTCATAAATTTTATATATATGTATATATATATATATATATATATATATATATATATATATAAATATATAAAAATAAATAACCTGCTATACTATCTAACATACTAATACTACCCTATCTGTAAATCACTAATAAAACAGCTTTCTTCCTAATATTCAAAAATACTGTATGTATAAATAAAGAAAAAACATCTAACATATACTATATTATATTATATGTTATCTAAACATAGCGTAACTATAAAAAGCTGGTATGACCCTATCTATAAATCACAAAATTATTTTTTCGGTGTTTTGTAGATGACCTGTTCCTTTCTTGGGGGGGTAGTGAGGAAAGATTATGTGAATTTGTGGAACATTTAAATGAAAGTACTGATTTTTTAGGTTTTACCATTTATAGATCTCGTGCCGCCATTGAGTTTTTAGATATAAAAATACAGTTGGCTGGAACCACTGGCAATGTGTACACTAAATTGAATCGGAAGGACTGCTACCGTAATATTTATATTCACCACACTAGTATGCACCCTCCCGTATTTTTAGGAACGTCATCAATAATCAAGCTTTACGCATGTCAAAATTCCATGAAAGAGATGAGGACTTTGAAGATAGTTTGATGACCCTGAGGGATGAGTTCCTAGTCAGGGGTTACCATGAAAGAGAGGTAAATGAGGCATGCGCTGAAGCCAGAACTAAAAAGGAACACTACCAGGAAACCGTATTTTTCTAGTCCCAATATGGGTGGAGTGGAAATGACCCCTAAGAAAATGAAGAGCAGAGAACAATTAGTGAAGTTTAGTATTGATACTCGTTTGATTAAGGATATAATATATCGTAATTGGCATATATTGGGGACTGGTGATAGGATAAGTGCAGTAATAGGAGAGAAACCTCGCTTTATTTCTAAAAATCGAAAAACATTGAAGCAGATGCTCTGCTATACAGATGGATTAGAACATAGATCCATATGAACTATGGGACTAGGAGATCGTCATCCCTCCTCCCTTCAATTGTCCCACACCTATACACAGTAGGACAGTAGTGGGATAGATAAGAAGCTGTAGGGCAGTTTAGGTTAATACAAATATATTAGTATTAGGTAAATGCTGCCACCTGTAATACATGCTCGTTTTGTCAGTATATAGAAACTAACACCGTGTTTGTCCATCCATCGAGTGGGGAAATCCTTCAAGTTTAAGGCCTCCAGGTGACTGTGAGAGTAGGAATGTGATATATTTAGCCCACTGTGCCTGCTGCAGTGCATTTTATGTTGGTAAGACCAACAGACGGTTAAGGTTGAGAATTCGTGACCACCTTTACTGTTTTAGGAGACAACAGGAACATAGTGCACTGGCTAAAGACATGTTACAACAAGGGAGAATCATTATTTTTACTTTTCTATTACTGACACTGTCACTGAAACCATTAGGATGGGAGATTTAAATAACAGAACTATACAAAGGGAATTGAGATGGATTTTTATGTTAGCACCCCATAAACTACCTGGCCTGAATGATTATGTATCTCTGAAACCCGTGTTGAAAGATAGGAAGATTAGGAAGAAATCTATTTCATTTTGTGATTTATAGATAGGGTTATACCATCTTTTTATAGTTAGACTATGTTTAGACAACATATAATATAATATAATATAGTATACATTAGATGTTTTTTCTTTATTTATACATAGAGTATTTTTGAATATTAGAAAGAAAGCTGTTTTATTAGTGATTTACAGATAGGGTAGTATTAGTATGTTAGATAGTATAGCAGGTTATTTATTTTTATTTATATATATATATATATATATATATATATATATATATATATATATATATATATATATATATATAGCAATTTTATGTATGTTCCTTGTATGATTCTTTTACATCATATTATATGCAGTTTTATTATATATTGCCTTGAATGAAATTTTGTGCTTTCTGAGTGTATTTGCATCTTGCATGTACTTGGTCTTTTAACTCATTTAACTAAATTGGTCATAGTCATAAGACACAGGATTCAAGGCTTTTAAAGTTTGGGATGATGTTTTTTTGCAATCTTTGGTCTGAGGAAGCAACCAGGGCTGGTTGCAAAAGAGCTTACCTACAATAAAGAGCATTGGATTTATACTAGATTTTACAGTGGTTTCTGTTCCTTCAGTGTGGTTTTCGTAGTATTAGGAGTTTATGTTTTTTCGGGACATTTGCCTTGGTGTGTTTACTCCTATACTTCATAACTAGGCTTTTCCTTCTTTTTACTTAATATTTACAAAGGTAACCCTGAACACTCACATGTTCAAATATGGGGCTTGAAATGCATGAAACTAGGTGCAGATTCCTTAACTGTGGATTCTTTTTAGCATTATAGCAGAAATTTACTAAAAGTAAAGGGGGTGCGGATACGATGTGATGGCTGGTACTTACACAAGTTTTTTGGCAGTATATGTAAGATATGGCTCCAGTCATGAGAACTTAGGCACAACCTTATTTAGATGTGCAGTGTGAGGGCACAGGCAGGTTTCAGAACTGCATGCATACAAAGAATTTCTGCAAGACTGGATCAGCACTTTGCTTTCTACTACACACATACGAATCTTTACCCACGCCAAGTGCTCCCATCCCTACATCCACCAACCAATTACCACTTACTGAACCAAACACTGCTATCCCTAGGAACGTCAAGCACCTATTCATTCCATACCGAAGTACTCCCACCTCTGGGACCCTACAATTGACTCTGCACTGCACTCAGCTTCCTGAGCTCAGCATCCACAAAGCAGATGACCGCTCGCGTCAAGCAAACCAGTTGTCCAAAAATATCCTTTCTACCACCCTACAGGTAAAAATGTTTATCACTCCAATCCCAAAAGCCCAAAGATGAGAACCTGTCAACAACTTGGAATCCCCTGGCAAATTGGGCAGGATTCATAGACGAGTTGCATGGTAAGCAAAACTCATTAGTGTGGAATAAGCATTTTAGCATTATAGCGGAAAATTACTAAAATTAAATGGGGTGCGGATACGATGTGATGGCTGGTACTTACACAAGTTTTTTGGCAGTGCTCCCATCCCTACATCCACTAACCACTTGCAACTTACTTAACCAAGCACTGCTATCCCTAGGAACGCCAATCACCTATTCACTCCATACCAAAATATTCCCACCTCTGGGACCCTACATTTGACTCTGCACTGCACTCAGCTTCCCTAGCTCAGCATCCACAAAGCAGTTGTCTGCTCATTTCAAGCAAAACAGTTGTCCAAAAATATCCTTTCTACCACCCTACAGGTAAAAATGTTTATGACTCTAACCCCTGGAGCCCAAAGATGATAAACAATCAACAACTTGGAATCCCCTGGTAAATTGGGCAGGATACATAGACGAGTTGCATGGTAAGCAGAACACATTAATGTGGAATAAGCCATTCTCAAGATAAAAGTGATTTATTGTAACATGTTGCGCTGCAGTGCAGGCAGCACAAATGCACTGCAAAACAAATATGTAAATGATTATGTAATGGTATGCAAATGACAGTTTTCAGTATACAAAAATAACACAATCAACCAACTTTGTGCATAAATTCTGGTAGCATGTGGAAGTACGGGAACACCCTGTGAACTCCAACAAATCCACTGCAGAACTGCTGTCCACTATACTTTTCAACTGTCCAGGTTCTCACAGAATTCCCAGATTTTTGCCTCATATTTTTATTCTCTTTCTCTTAAAATATTTGTGTCTATGGCAAATCATTGAGGATTGAAGTCAGAAAATAATGACATTTAGTTTCAGACTTCATACCCTTCACAAAATCTGTGCTAATGCAAAACCTACCATTCTATCAACTTTTTAAGTTCAGAAGAGCAAAATTAAAAAAAAAAAAAAACTGTCCCTATTTTGGGGGCTTTGTACTACTATTATTTAGGGTTTTGTCCAGATTTCTTGCCCTAAGAGTTAAGAAGTAGGCTGTCCTCATATTCAAACTACTGTGATATGAGATTCTGTTGCATGCAATGCAGGCAAGTCTCACTACCTATGAAAACCAGCAACTAGGGTCATGCACTCAGAAAAGAACAGGAATTGGGAGAAGCCAGGATGAAGTGCCATGGAATGCTATCTGAAGAAGTACATATACAGCATATTCCCAGCGATCCAAAATGAATTTGTACCATTCTCCCTGTAAAGGACCTCTAAATCCAGGCATGTGTATTTGGTATATTCAAATTAAAGAGTAGTCAGAGTGCATTTCTTTATAGACTGCTATTTGTACAGTTTTGGATAAAAATCATTTTGAACTTTGGCTTAGAAACATTATCCTGTTCATCTCTGATATGGTATGATTTAAAAGGAGTGACAGATAATGTGATAATAACATACAGTGGAGTGGTGGGCATTGAATTACAGACAATGATACAAGTATGTACACCATCTGGTATCATAATCTACATGTCAGGTGAAACAGATACATGAATTCCAATAATATACCAAACATCTGCATATCCTCAAGGAGTAAATACATATGTTTGTGTTACCCTATTGTAAGAACATCCCAATATACTTGTACTTAATATTTACAAATGTTCAGAAAAAATGTAAACTCCTAATACTGCTAAAACCACACTGAAGGAGCAAAAACCACTGTAAAATCCAGTATAAATCCAATGTTCTTTATTGTAGGTAAGCGCTTTCACAGCCAGCCTTGGTTGCTTCCTCAGATTACAAAAAAACAGAATCCCAAACTTTAAAAGCCTTGAATCCTCTGTCACATGACTATGACCAATTAATTAGTTAAATGAGTTAAAAGAACAAGTACATTCAAAATGCAAATACACTCAAAAACCACAAAATTTCATTCAAGGCAATATATAAAAAAACAGCATATAATATGATGTAAAAAAACATACAAAGAACATTCATAAATTTTATATATATGTATATATATATATATATATATATATATATATATATATATATATATAAATATATAAAAATAAATAACCTGCTATACTATCTAACATACTAATACTACCCTATCTGTAAATCACTAATAAAACAGCTTTCTTCCTAATATTCAAAAATACTGTATGTATAAATAAAGAAAAAACATCTAACATATACTATATTATATTATATGTTATCTAAACATAGCGTAACTATAAAAGCTGGTATGACCCTATCTATAAATCACAAAATTATTTTTTCGGTGTTTTGTAGATGACCTGTTCCTTTCTTGGGGGGGTAGTGAGGAAAGATTATGTGAATTTGTGGAACATTTAAATGAAAGTACTGATTTTTTAGGTTTTACCATTTATAGATCTCGTACCGCCATTGAGTTTTTAGATATAAAAATACAGTTGGCTGGAACCACTGGCAATGTGTACACTAAATTGAATCGGAAGGACTGCTACCGTAATATTTATATTCACCACACTAGTATGCACCCTCCCCGTATTTTTAGGAACGTCATCAATAATCAAGCTTTACACATGTCAAAATTCCATGAAAGAGATGAGGACTTTGAAGATAGTTTGATGACCCTGAGGGATGAGTTCCTAGTCAGGGGTTACCATGAAAGAGAGGTAAATGAGGCATGCGCTGAAGCCAGAACTAAAAAGGAACACTACAGGGAAACCGTATTTTCTAGTCCCAATATGGGTGGAGTGGAAATGACCCTAAGAAAATGAAGAGCAGAGAACAATTAGTGAAGTTTAGTATTGATACTCGTTTGATTAAGGATATAATATATCGTAATTGGCATATATTGGGGACTGGTGATAGGATAAGTGCAGTAATAGGAGAGAAACCTCGCTTTATTTCTAAAAATCGAAAAACATTGAAGCAGATGCTCTGCTATACAGATGGATTAGAACATAGATCCATATGAACTATGGGACTAGGAGATCGTCATCCCTCCTCCTTCAATTGTCCCACACCTATACACAGTAGGACAGTAGTGGGATAGATAAGAAGCTGTAGGGCAGTTTAGGTTAATACAAATATATTAGTATTAGGTAAATGCTGCCACCTGTAATACATGCTCGTTTTGTCAGTATATAGAAACTAACACCGTGTTTGTCCATCCATCGAGTGGGGAAATCCTTCAAGTTTAAGGCCTCCAGGTGACTGTGAGAGTAGGAATGTGATATATTTAGCCCACTGTGCCTGCTGCAGTGCATTTTATGTTGGTAAGACCAACAGACGGTTAAGGTTGAGAATTCGTGACCACCTTTACTGTTTTAGGAGACAACAGGAACATAGTGCACTGGCTAAAGACATGTTACAACAAGGGAGAATCATTATTTTTACTTTTCTATTACTGGCACTGTCACTGAAACCATTAGGATGGGAGATTTAAATAACAGAACTATACAAAGGGAATTGAGATGGATTTTTATGTTAGCACCCATAAACTACCTGGCCTGAATGATTATGTATCTCTGAAACCCGTGTTGAAAGATAGGAAGATTAGGAAGAAATCTATTTCATTTTGTGATTTATAGATAGGGTTATACCATCTTTTTATAGTTAGACTATGTTTAGACAACATATAATATAATATAATATAGTATACATTAGATGTTTTTCTTTATTTATACATAGAGTATTTTTGAATATTAGAAAGAAAGCTGTTTTATTAGTGATTTACAGATAGGGTAGTATTAGTATGTTAGATAGTATAGCAGGTTATTTATTTTTATTTATATATATATATATATATATATATATATATATATAGCAATTTTATGTATGTTCCTTGTATGATTCTTTTACATCATATTATATGCAGTTTTATTATATATTGCCTTGAATGAAATTTTGTGCTTTCTGAGTGTATTTGCATCTTGCATGTACTTGGTCTTTTAACTCATTTAACTAAATTGGTCATAGTCATAAGACACAGGATTCAAGGCTTTTAAAGTTTGGGATGATGTTTTTTTGCAATCTTTGGTCTGAGGAAGCAACCAGGGCTGGTTGCAAAAGAGCTTACCTACAATAAAGAGCATTGGATTTATACTAGATTTTACAGTGGTTTCTGCTCCTTCAGTGTGGTTTTCGTAGTATTAGGAGTTTATGTTTTTTCGGGACATTTGCCTTGGTGTGTTTACTCCTATACTTCATAACTAGGCTTTTCCTTCTTTTTTACTTAATATTTACAAAGGTAACCCTGAACACTCACATGTTCAAATATGGGGCTTGAAATGCATGAAACTAGGTGCAGATTCCTTAACTGTGGATTCTTTTTAGCATTATAGCAGAAATTTACTAAAAGTAAAGGGGGTGCGGATACGATGTGATGGCTGGTACTTACACAAGTTTTTTGGCAGTATATGTAACATATGGCTCCAGTCATGAGAACTTAGGCACAACCTTATTTAGATGTGCAGTGTGAGGGCACAGGCAGGTTTCAGAACTGCATGCATACAAAGGATTTCTGCAAGACTGGATCAGCACTTTGCTTTCTACTACACACATACGAATCTTTACCCACGCCAAGTGCTCCCATCCCTACATCCACCAACCAATTACCACTTACTGAACCAAACACTGCTATCCCTAGGAACGTCAAGCACCTATTCATTCCATACCGAAGTACTCCCACCTCTGGGACCCTACAATTGACTCTGCACTGCACTCAGCTTCCTGAGCTCAGCATCCACAAAGCAGATGACCGCTCGCGTCAAGCAAACCAGTTGTCCAAAAATATCCTTTCTACCACCCTACAGGTAAAAATGTTTATCACTCCAATCCCAAAAGCCCAAAGATGAGAACCTGTCAACAACTTGGAATCCCCTGGCAAATTGGGCAGGATTCATAGACGAGTTGCATGGTAAGCAAAACTCATTAGTGTGGAATAAGCATTTTAGCATTATAGCGGAAAATTACTAAAATTAAAGGGGGTGCGGATATGATGTGATGGCTGGTACTTACACAAGTTTTTTGGCAGTGCTCCCATCCCTACATCCACTAACCACTTGCAACTTACTTAACCAAGCACTGCTATCCCTAGGAACGCCAATCACCTATTCACTCCATACCAAAATATTCCCACCTCTGGGACCCTACATTTGACTCTGCACTGCACTCAGCTTCCCTAGCTCAGCATCCACAAAGCAGTTGTCTGCTCATTTCAAGCAAAACAGTTGTCCAAAAATATCCTTTCTACCACCCTACAGGTAAAAATGTTTATGACTCTAACCCCTGGAGCCCAAAGATGATAAACAATCAACAACTTGGAATCCCCTGGTAAATTGGGCAGGATACATAGACGAGTTGCATGGTAAGCAGAACACATTAATGTGGAATAAGCCATTCTCAAGATAAAAGTGATTTATTGTAACATGTTGCGCTGCAGTGCAGGCAGCACAAATGCACTGCAAAACAAATATGTAAATGATTATGTAATGGTATGCAAATGACACTGGGTATGCAATTGAGGACATAATATGCAATCGTATACCAAGTCAGCACATTCATGATTTGCAGTTGTAAGTGGGAAAAATTGTGTACCAGTGTATTCCTGACTATAAAAGGTTAAACGGCTCCAAAAGTATTTGAGTTGCAGAAGCAAAAATTCTAGGCTTAGCAGTATCAGTTATGCAGCAAAATATAGTACCAGTTACCATGGCTAATTCCTGTTGAATGTGCTAACTAGAGGTAGTTGCCAAAACAAATTGCACTACCAGCAGGTGTTGTACTACAATGTAACCAACCAAGGGATTACTGGTTGATACAGAGTTGATGAGAACATTATGTGGACATTAGTTGATGTGTGTAACCCATACATAGAATTTGGAGAAATGCATGGCTTTGCCATACCTGTGGAAATGAAAGTGTATTCCTAGCTCTTACTGTTGTAACTACAAGGAGTTTTCAGAAACTAACAGGGGGATAGGAATGTGGCAACTTGATGAGTGCAAGTTCTCCTGAATTTCAAATAAATGAACCAGTTTGAAAACAATCACTCAATAAAAACAAATGTGTCCTTTTTTTACTGAAAACAACACATATAAATACAAGAAAACATACTCAGAGGCTCAGAATAAAAATCTGCAAAAGCAACAGAGACCTCCAAAGCAGACATCCAAGTAACCGCCACCCCTCAACACAAACCATGAAACACATACTTCACAAAACCAGTGTGCCATGCAATCACAGCCCTTAAGGCAAAATAACATACCCAAAACACTAGTAATAGGTGACTCTATAGTCAGGCACACTGACGTCCCACTCACTAGGCTGAACAAGGAAAAGGTTACTGTTAGCTGCCTGTCGGGTGCCAGGATCCGCCACATAACACAAGCACTCAGGTCACTCCAGAACAAGTACAAATATGACTGTCATTGTCCATGTTGGTGTGAATGAGCTGAGCCGTACATCCCTGGATTACATGAAAAGAGACATGGAGGAAGTCTCTGATCATGTAGCCCAGGCTGGTATGACCCTGACCCTGAGTAGCATCTGCCCTCACCAAGAATGGTACTAAGCTATAGAGTAAAAATTATCAGTTTCAACAATTGGCTAAGCTTCTGGTGTCATTCAAAAGAGATCCAGTGTCTGTCAGCATGGGATGACATGCTCGACAAACCACGCTGCTTCACTAGAGATGGCTTGCACCTGTCACCCTTAGGCTTTTGAATACTGGCCAAGGCTCTTGCCACCCCCATAGTGCCTTTTTTAGGCAAGGCTCAAAAGACAAACACACCAACATAAATAGCACAAGTAACAAAAAACTGAGGGGAATGCTACTCAATGCCAGAAGTGTAAACGTCAAAATGCACACACTCGAGGCACTCCTCAGTATGGAGAAAATTGATATATGTGCAGTAACAGAAACCTGGTTTAAGGCTCCAGAGAGCACCCCAGCACTACCAGGCTACAACTGATACCATATATTTTGGCCAAAAAACCCGGACTAAAATACAAAAGGTGGGGGGAGTATCCATATTCATCAAGGATACCCACACCTTCAGGTTAGTGGCACTGCACGATGCTTCAGAGGTCATCCACATGCAGCTAACAACAGGCAAAACTGCTATTCAAATTATAGCTTGCTACAGATCACTCACCATGTCCCAGGACCCCCACTCTGCATTCCTGGAAACACTGGGAAACATAAAGGTCCTACCCACCACCCTGATATTGGGTGATTTCAATTACCCAAATATTAACTGGGAGAACTAATCAAGTACTAACTCCCTTGCTCAACATTTCCTAGAATTTATAAACTCAAATGCCCTGGATCAAGTGGTCAACACCCCCACCAGAGGTGACAACATATTGGACCTGGTCATCACCAACATGGGCGACAGGTGGGAAGTTTCAAAGCCCCCATGCTAAAGGATAATGCTGTCAAAGCTGCAAAATCCTTTGCTAATGCACTCTATGAGTATCTACAAGAATGCATGGATTGTGCTATCCCACGCAACACCAAGACTCACTCCTCCAAGAAAAAGAAACCAGTCTGGTGGACCCCTGCCATAAAAAAGTTATACAATAGAAGGAGGAAACTAGTATAGAAAAGAGTAAAATCCCAAGAAGGGAAGACATCCCTGATCAGTATCAGCAAGAAACTACATTCCCTTATAAAATCATCCAAGGCTAGCTTCGAAAGAAAAATTGCTATGGACTCCAAAGATAACCACAAGGCATTCTTTAGCTATGTCAAGAATCTATGTGGCAATTCTCAGATCTGCTCGGAGTTAGTGCAGACTCGCAAAAAATACACTGAACCAACTGATATAGCTAACATACTGGCAGAAAGGTTCAGTGCAAACTTCACCCCCCTCTCACCCCCAAAAGGGCCCATAACTATACCAGAAGAATGTAGTGCCCCTGGAATCACAGACACTCAGGTTAAAACAGCCCTCTCCAAAGCCAAAAACACAGCATCAATGGGACTGGACGGTGTCCCAGGCTGCGTCGTACATGAGCTCAAAGATGAACTAACCCCTCACCTAAAGACAATGTTTAAACTCAGCCTCTCCACAGGCTATGTGCCCACAGAGTGGTGCACAACAATGGTTATTCCAATCCACAAAGGTGGAGCCACAATGTACCAAAGAACTATTGCCCTATAAGCCTGACTAGCTTGGTCTACAAAGCTATGGAGCGCATCATCATGGATCTCATTAACAGAGACATTGGGAACCTCCAAACACTGGACCCTACCCAGTTCAGCTTTGTTAAGGGCAGATCATGCCTCCTAAACCTGGTGGACTTCTTTGAGACAGTTACCGAGGCTATAGACGAAGGAAAGGTGGTCCACACAGCCTACCTAGACCTGGCAAAGGCCTTTCACACCATTCCCCACTCAGGTATTATAGATAAGCTCACCAGCCTGAACATAAACCCCTACATCACAAGATGGGTTGTCAACTGGCTCACAGACAGAACCCACATGGTGAGAGTTGCAGGAGCTAGATATGACTCTAAACCAGTTACAAGTGGCATTCCCCAGTGCTCAATCCTAGGACCCCTCCTGTTCAGCATATACTTCTCCGAGGTACAGGCAAACACAGGAGGACTATGGCTGACCAAGTCTGCAGATGACTGCAAACTAGGAGCTATAATTGACTCTCCGGCTGACACAGACATCCTCTAAAATGGTCTCACTGAGACAGATACCTGGTGTCAAAACCATGTCATCCCCTTTGGAAAAAACAAAGTACCCACAAACTACCACTTAGGTGGTAGCCCCCTAAATATGGAAGATGTAATAAGGGAACTGGGGACCCAAGTAGATAGTAACCTCTCCTTTGATTAGCACATTGCCAAAGTGGTTAGAAAATTATTATATGTGGCCCACCTAATCACAAAAGGGTTTGCATCCAGATCGAAAGATGTCATTGGGCCCCTCTACGCATCACTTATCAGACCCATCATAGAATACAATGCCCCATTTGGGATGTGCCCTACAAGACACCTGCAACAACTGGAATGACCACAGAAGTACCTCACCAAGAGGATCACTGGCCTCAAGCAGATGCCCTATGCAGCTTGACTGAAGAAACTTCAGCTGTACTCGGTTGCATACCGCCTACTTAGAGGTGATCTCTGCCTGACATACAAGAACATGTCCAACCCACAATTGATGGACATGCTCCACCTAAAGAAAGCCATATCCCCTCGAGCCACATGCTCCAGGGATCTATACCTCACCACAACAATAAATAAAATGTGCAGGAGGTATAGATTCCTGTTCCGGAGACTTCCAATACTCTGGAACAAGATTCCAATCTACATTAGGCAGAGCTAACCCTCTTCAAGAGAAACCTTAAAGAGTGGATGGGAAACAGAACGTTTACCCCAGGGATCACTTCAATGGCTCTGCTGGACAGAGTCACAGGGAACTAATCTAAGGAGGCGGTGAAAGCCAATACATTCTGGCTAGGCTTATAAATGCCTTCGGCTAGATAGCCTAGTACCTACCTATGAACTCAACAAAAGCAAATTTGTCCTTTTTCTACTACTGTGTGACTGCGGAGTTAGTATATGTAAGTTAGGAGGGTGTAACTCTGGAGTTAGTATATGTAAATTGGGGGGCTGTGACTGTGGAGTAGTATATGTAAGTTGAGGGGTGTGACTGTGGAGATAGTATTGGGGGGTGTGACTCTGGAGTTAGTGTATGTAAGTCATGGGGGTGTGACTCTGGAGTTAGTATAAGTAACTTAGGAGGGTGTGACTGTGGAGTTAGTATATGTAAGTTGGGTGCGTGTGACTGTGGAGCTAGTATATGTAAGTTAGCGGGTGTGACTCTGGAGTTAGTATATGTAAGTTGGGAGGTGTGACTGTGGAGTTAGTATTGGGGGGTGTGACTCTGGAGTTAGTGCATGTAAGTCATGGGGGTGTGACTGTGGAGTTAGTATATGTAAGTTATGAGGGTGTGACTGTGGAGTTAGTATATGTAAGTTGGGGGTGTGTGACTGTGGAGTTAGTATATGTAAGTTGGGGGTGTGTGACTGTGGGGTTAGTACATGTAAGTTAGGGGGTGTGACTATGGAGTTAGTATATGTAAGTTAGGGGGTGTGATTGTGGTGTTAGCATATGTAAGTCGGGGTGTGTGATTGTGGAGTTAGTACATGTAAGTTAGGGGGTGTGACTGTGGAGTTAGTAGATATAAGTTGAGGGATGTGACTGAAGAGTTGGTGTATGTAAGTTGGGTTGTGTGACTATGAAGTTAGTATATGTAAGTTGGGGAGGGCTTGACTGTGGAGATAGTATATGGAAGTTCCGGGGGGCGGGGGGGTGACAGTAGAGTTAGTATTACGGGGGTGTGACTCTGGACTTAGTGTATGTAAGTTATGGGAGTGTGACTGTGGAGTTAGTGTATGTAAGTTAGGGGGTGTGACTCTGGAGTTAGTTTATGTAAGTTATGGGGGTGTGTCTGTAGAGTTAGTATATGTAAGTTAGGGTGGTGTGACTGTGGAGTTAGTATAGGTAAGTTAGGGGAGGTGTGACTGTGGAGTTATATGTAAGCTGGGGAGGTCTGACTATGGAGTTAGTATATGTAAGTTGGGGGGTGACTGCGGAGTTGTATATGTAAGTTGGGGGTGTGTGACTGTGGAGTTGGTATTTATAAGTTAAAGGTGTGACTGTGGAGTTAGTATATGTAACTTTGGGGGTGTGACTGTGGAGTTAGTATATGAAAGTTAGGAGTGTGTGACTGCAGAGTTACTATATATAAGTTGAGTGGGTATAATTGGGGAGTTAGTATATGTAAGTTAGGGGTTTGTGACTGTGGAGTTAGTACATGTAAGTTGGGGGGTGTGACTGTGGGGTTAGTATATGTATTTTGGGGAAATGTGACTGAGGAGCTAGTATATGTAAGTAAGGGGTGTGTGACTGTGGAGTTACTATATGTTAGTTAGGGGATTGTGACTGTGTAGTTAGTTTATGTAAGTTGGGGGGTGTCACTGTGGAGTTAGTATATGAAAGTTAGTGGGGGTGACTGTGGAGTTAGTATATGTAAGCTGGGGGTGTGTGACTGTGGAGTTAGTATATGTAAGTTAGGGGGTGTGACTGCGGAGTTTGTATATGTAAATTGGGGGTGTGGCTGTGGAGTTAGTATTTATAAGTTAGGGGGTGTGACTGTGGAATTAGTATTTTTAAGTTTGAGGTGTGACTGTGTGGTTAGTATATGTAAGCTAGTGGTGTGTGACTGTGGTGTTAGTATATATAAGTTAGGGGGGATGTGACTGCCGAGTTAGTATATGTAAGTTAGGGGGGTAGGACTGTGGAGTTAGTACATGCAAGTTGGGGGTATGACTGTGAAATTAGTATACGTAAGTTGGGGGGTTTGACTGTGGAGTTAGTATATGTAAGTTAGGGGGGTGTGACTATGGAGTTAGTATATGTAAGTTGGGGGGGTTTGACTGTGGAGTTAGCATATGTAAGGTGGGGGGGGTGTGACTATGGAGTTAGTATTAGAAGTGTGACCCTGGGGTTAATATATGTAAGCTAGTGGTGTGTGACTGTGGAGTTAGTATATATAAGTTGGGGGGGGGTGTGACTGCCGAGTTAGTATATGTAAGTTGGGGGTGTGTGACTATGGAGTTAATATATGTAAGTTGGGGGGTTTGACTGCGGAGTTAGCATAATTAAGGTGGGGGATGTGACTATGGAGTTAGTATTGGAGGTGTGACTCTGGACTTAGTGTATGTAAGTTATGGGGGTGTAACTGTGGAGTTAGTATATATAAGTAAGGGGGTGTGACTGCCGAGTTAGTATATGTAAGTTGGGTGGTGTGACTGTGGAGTTAGTATATATATGTAAGGGGGGGTGACTGCCAAGTTAGTATATGTAAGATGGGGGTGTGTGAATGTGGTGTTAGTACATGTAAGATGGGGGGTGTAAGTGTGAAATTAGTATATGTAAGTTGGGGGGATTAGACTGTGGCACTAGTATATGTAAGTTAGGTGTGTGTGACTGTGAAGTTATTATATGTAAGTTGGGGGTCTGACTGTGGAGTTAGTATATGTAAGTTAGGGCTGGTGTGACTATGAAGTTAGCATATGTAAGTTTGGAGGTTTGACTGTGGAGTTAGTATATGTAAGTTGGGGGTTTTGACTTTGGAGTTAGTATATGTAAGTTAGGGGGGTGTGACTATGGAGTTAGTATATGTTTGTTGGGGGGTTTGACTGTGGAGTTAGTATATGTAAGTTGGGGGTTTTGACTTTGGAGTTAGTATATGTAAGTTAGGGGGGTGTGACTAGGATGTTAGTATATGTATGTTGGGGGGGTTTGACTGTGGAGTTAGTATATGTAAGTTGGGGGTGTGTAACTGTGGAATAGTATATATTAGTTTGGGAGGTGTGACTGCGGAGGTTGTACATGTAAGTTGCGGGGTGTGACTATGGAGTTAGTATATGTAAGTTGGGGTGTGGGACTGTGGAGTAGTATATGTAAGTTGGGGGGTGTGACTGTGGAGTTAGTATTGGGGGGTGTGACTCTGGAGTTAGTGTATGTAAGTCATGGGGGTGTGACTGTGGAGTTAGTATATGTAAGTTAGGATGGTGTGACTGTGGAGTTTGTATATGTAAGATGGGGGTGTGTGACTGTGGAGTTAGTGTATGTTAGTTAGGCGTGTGTGACTATGTGACTATAGAGTTGTATATGTAAGTTGGGGGGTGTGACTGTAAATTAGTATATGTAAGTTGGGGGGGTGTTACTATGGAGTTAGTATATGTAAGTTAGGGGGTGTGACTGCAGAATGTTTATATGTGAGTTAGGCGGATGTGACTGTGGAGTTAGTATATGTAAGTTCGGGGGCGTGACTGTAGAGTTTTATGTTTAAGTTAGGGGTGTGTGGCTGCAGAGTTAGTATATGTAAAGGGGGGGTGACTGTGAAATTAGTATATGTAAGTTGGGGGGTGTGACTGTGGAGTTAGTATATGTAATTTAGGGATGTGTGACTGTGGAATTAGTATATGTAAGTTGGGGGGGTGTGACTGTGGAGTTAGTGCATGTAGGTTAGGGGGTGTGACTGTGGAGTTAGTATATGTAAGTTGGGAGGGATGACTGTGAAGTTAGTATATGTAAGTTACCGGGTGTGACTGTGGAGTTAGCATATGTAAGTTGAGGAGGTGTGACTGTGGAGTTAGTACATGTAAATTATGGGGGGTTTGACTGTGGAGTTAGTATGTGTAAGTTGGGGGGGGTGTGACTATGGATTTAGTATATGTAAGTTGGGGGGTTGACTGTGGAGTTATTTTTTGTTATTTAGGGGTTGTGTGACTATGGTGTTAGTATATGGACGTTAGGGGGGTATGAGGTTGTGCCATTACATGCGAGGTGGGAGTTGTGAGAGAACTTTTTGAAAGCTTTCTTTTCGGTTCATCTTACGAGGTATTCAGTGCAATGCTTTGGTGTATTTGGGAGGCTGGTGTTTGTCCTTCGACAAGGCATTATGAATCCCAGCAAACATGTTAGTTGTTTCTCATGCCTCCAACTCTTGACTATTCAACAATTCCTTGACATAAATCTCCTAAAAGTGGATCAGCATATATGAGCATATATAGTTTCCTACCACACGACAGGAGACAAATAGCAGCTTGTGTGCCTTCAGTGACATCACCCACCTTCCTGAGGTACTGGGGTGGTCTGTATTTTATACATGAAGCAATTAGAGCCCCAAAAAAGTCACAAAAGACTGTGAACAGGAAGGGCCATTATTTGGTTTACTGCCAGGTACTATGTGACACGTAAGGTCATAACTAATGTGAGTACAGATTTATTTATTGATTTACTTATTTATTTATGTACATATGTATGCATTTATTTTTGATTTTTGTTAAACGGGTATGTAAACTGGTCCAATGATCTTTTTCAGTCATGACCTACCAAGCAGGCAATGACAATTTACATAAAAATACATTATACTGTAATAGGATACAAGCAGATAAAACATATATTTGGTAAACAGTATTAGTTAAAAAAAGAAAAAAAAAAAGGTGGTTTTCTTGATTTACATATGTTGTACAGCTCAGCTGCTGTATGCTGCCATTTCGTGTATGGTGGCATTCCACATAACCTTTTCACTGTTTAAAGAAATCGCTGTGGCTTATGTTAGTCTATCCATTTATGGTGTGCTTAAATGGACTAACCCTAGCCCAAGACATTTATAGTGTGTTGCAGAGAATGCTGAATTCTTGCTATAGACCTGGCTAATGATATCCATACAGAGCCCACAAAGCAGAGCCAAGCTGTAATACAACATTGTACATGCAGAAACTGAGAACTTTGCTGAATGTATGCTCTGCCTGCTCAAATCCCACATCTGCTGACTTAATATATCTGCAGGTCACTCCGGCATGTCCCTGCTACAGCTTGCAGGAGGTCCTTAGTATACTGAATGCTACACAGCTTGCTGGTGAGGAAAAGTGTAGGGTAGCCCTATGATGCCAGTGCAGATGGATTGTGAACACATGGCCAATTCAGAAGGCTTATTAATGTCATCATCTGATGACAGTGTGGTGGAACAGGAACAAGTGGCAGTCACACAGCCCCCACCATAGGTTGCGATGGGTGCAGAATGTGCAGTGCAAGGAAGGCAGTGTCACACGTAACAAGCATGATGCATGCAGCGTCAATATCTGGCTGTGCTACTCAGTGCTTGGTCTGGTCATGTTGTACATCATACTTTCCCATGTATACAACACAAGAGGGAGGGTGGAGTTGGTCACACTTGTCACTATGTGCACAGGAGGCTGAATAATCAAAGACATGTCTGTTACACACACAACATGTGTGGGGCATATTGCAAGAGGTAGATATGGGGGACTTCCTAAGATATGTTGGAGATTACATGAACCTGCTCAGTGGGTGGGGTGGCACTACATGGCCATGACATGTGGCCCTTTTACTGGCTTCATGCAGTAGTTGTTTTGGCCATTCATGACAGGGATGACGTGCAGGTGCTAAACTGCCACTGGCTGGAGTTTGCTGGTGAGTTGTATTGTCACAGCAGAGGCAGGTTGCTGCCACCACCCATGAGGAGGGGTGTCAATTTATCATCTTCTGCTTGATAAACCTGAGGACTTTGTACCTTGTGATAGTCCCTCTACCTGACCATCCTGGGTATATACCCTACCCCACCTTCAGACAGCACTGACCATCTAGGCAGTGATAGCACTGGTAACCCTCCACATGAAGGTGCATATGGCAGCAATAATCATAAACCTCATCAGACCAATTATTCTTTGGACTTCATGTTAAGAAGAAAAAAAAAAAGTCCTTTTGTCCCTGTGGGGGAAAAATGCTTACTACAAATGCAAGAAGTGTCTTGCTGTTATTAAATATGAGACATGGAGTGTAGCATTTCTTATATGCCCAGAATAAATGCTGGTACTGCACTTAATCATACACAGAATGCTGACGAGCTTCTGACCTGATGGTAAATGCTGGTACTGATGATTACTTTCCCAGCATCTT
This sequence comes from Protopterus annectens, assembly GCF_019279795.1. Lineage (NCBI taxonomy): Eukaryota > Metazoa > Chordata > Ceratodontiformes > Protopteridae > Protopterus > Protopterus annectens. The sequence continues at coordinate 1,816,678,177 of NC_056743.1, forward strand.
GTGCCAGTAAACAGAACACGTCATAGAGATGACGCCTGGAACAAACAGCAACAAAAACAGTAATAGATGTTAAAAAATGTTAAATTAGGCATTATTGAAGAGTCACGCAGTGACTGGAGTAGCACAATAGTGTTCATCCCTAAACCTGAAGAAGGGACAGATACTGTGATGCTTTTAGGAGCACAACAGCACTCAAAGTGCAATAGCTGTCCTAGGCCCAGAACTGATGAGTTCATAAAGAACCTAGGCAAGGCAGATACTGACCCACCCTAGCCAACAGAAATGCTGATGGGCTGTCCAGGGCTTATCCATTGCTGTGATTCCAAAACCTCTGGTTTTCTACTGGGAGTATGGTAATTACAACATCTTGGTTATGGAAAATGCATATGTGCTTTTAAATTTGTATGGATTTTTGGTCATAGTCTCACAACAATTAAAAGCATCACATTAATGTGTTATAAAAAGGAGTAGCCTGGTCGGATAAACTTAGGAAGTTACCTTTTTCCTGAAGGAGTATATTGAAAAAGACTCTGGAATTGTAGAATAAAAGCCCTGTTGGGGTTACCTGTAGATTATACCAGCAGATATACCTCTTCTGAGCTAAAGGTTTCGCTATGGGGGGCTACTTCCCAGCAATTTCCTTGAAGCCTGTGAGATGCCTGCAGCACTGTTTTTTTTTTTTTTTTTTTTATTACATGGCTGAAGTGCCTTCTGTGTGGAGTCTGCATGTCCTCCTCGTGGTCGAGTGGCCTCCAAAAGACGTGCATGAATGGGCGTGCCTTCGCTGAAGGTTGGACATCGGGCTGGCAACTCGGCACCATAAAAGTCTTCTGCCAATCATTAGCGGACCGGAGTTCCGCTGTGGCGACCCCTAACCGGGAAAAGCCGAAAAGACAAACAACAACAACAGCCTGTACCCTGGAAGGCCTGTAAGAAATGGAAGCATATGAAGATACTGTTTATTTTTAGTTTGAATCTGCAAAGCCAAATAATCTGATAATTTGGTTTGTGCATTATTAAATAATGTTGGGTGTTTATAAATTTTCTATTTCCACTGTCTTCTTTAACTTTATACAAACATAAATATCATTCTGTGCACACATGCACAAAATGGTTCCTTGCTGCAATGACCTTGTTACAAGTAGTACTGCTACAGTAGATGAGTAATTAACAAGATCAGTGCTACAAGAGAGTATCTCCCCCATGTACTCTGCACATATTGAGCCTGGTATATGGACTACACAAAGTCTGCGCCTAATTTTGAGGTTGTCCTTTGACAGACCTTACAAGAGGAAAAAGTTTCTGTAAAAATGCAGTGGTCTCTTGAGGCAGGAAGAGTATTTAGTGAACTTTTTTCTGTCACACACACACACACACACACACACACACACACACACACACACACACACACACACACACACACACACACACACACACACACACACACTCTCTGGCTCTCCTGAAACACCAAACTGACAGAGAAGCATGCACTTTTTTTAGTCAGCTGCCCTCTAGTGGCCATAGAGTGAGAGGCTGCAGTCATGTACCCTTGGAGAGATTTGAATGCTGAAATTATCTGGCCAGAAGACTGATGCCTGCTTTTGGTTTACTGCCAAACGATATATATGATTTCTTGAACCAATGTTTCTTTCATTTGTACATCTGCAGCTGCAATGAACACCTCTCATTTTTATACTTGATCAATGAGTTTTCCAATCTTTTCAGGAAACCGAAAATGTTACTTTTGTTGTTCCTGTCATTCTTGTCAGTATGGCCGCAAACGGACAAGAAATGTGCCACCACTTTTACAAGAATTGTGCTTTAACATTTGTTTTAAGGCCATTTGGTAATTTGCAAACGGGACTGCTTCTCTTTTGACAGAGACTTTTTTAAAAGTTCTTTTGAAGTTCTTTAATTCAAACTTTGTTCTTCATGAAGTTATTTTATGATGTTTGCATATTAAGCTTGAGAAAGTAAAAAAAAAAATTATGACATGTTTTCCTTTTGACTAGTACTGGACCAGACATAAAGGACAGAGGAGAGAATAAAATTGCCAGGCTATTGTACAGTGTATTAAGATGAAGAAAAGTAAGGGAAAATTATAATGAATGGTCTATTTATTTTCATGGTGAGACAATTTATAAGTGTTTGGGCACCAGTAAATGTACTGGGAGTAATTTATTTTTCTTTTTAATTGATACGTTTCCATAGATTTTTCAAAATGTGAGTATTTTCCCTCAGAAATTATGATATAGGCTTATCTTTCTAAATGGCATTTGCTGTCTGATGAGAATATTTGTAAACATAGTGTAGGATTTAATCAGAGGTAGATATAGAGTAAAAGCAATATATGATGTATATGGTACGTGATTCATAAACAGAACACAAAACAGCAACTGGGCGAAGATAAATGTTCATGAGTCATGCAAGATCATCAATACACTGTGAATGGCAGACTACAACAGATGTGGGCAAACATTGGAAAATAAACATGCAGTGCCATGAGAGACACACACACACACACACACACACACACACACACACACACACACACACACACACACACACAAAAACACCCTACAACTGAGCAGCACAGTAAATCGCTGCCTGGTTCGGACATGTTGAAGAGTCTGGTCGTAAGAGCATAGAAATAAATCTCTCATATGCTATTGAGCTGTTTCTTTTGCCCAGAGTACAGGGTTTAAGTCCTTCCACCTTAATTTGTTAAGTTACACAACCAGATAGTGCTCTGAGGGTCACCCCTGCAAAGGGAAAATTGTGTACAGTGGGCTAATGTGATCAATAGATAAGTAAAATAAAAAAAGGTGTCCTAAAACCTGAATTCCTGGATGTGTGAAGTGCACTGTATCCTGCAGAAGTTATGAACATCAAGACTAGTGTACATGCATAACCTCACAGTGCTGATGCAGTAGCATGACTAGTGCACATGCCTAACTGCACAGTGCTACTGCCAACTCGACTGATGCACAAGAACACACGATGCTGCTGCAGCATAACTAGTGCACACTAATAAGTACTCAGTGCTGCTGCAGAATGACTAGTGCATACGACTAACCATACAGTGCTACTGCCAGTGTGACTGATGCACAAGCACAACGACACAATGCTGCTGCAGCATAATTAGGGCACACTTATAACCACTCCATGTTGCTGCATTATGACTTAATGCACACGCGTAACCACACAGTGCTCCTGCTAACATAACTGATGCACAAGCAAAACCACACAATGCTGCTGCAGCATAATTAGAGCACACTTATAACCACTCCATGTTGCTGCAGTATGACTAGTGCACATGACTAACCACACAGTGCTACTGCCAACATGACTGATTCACAAGCACAACTACACAATACTGCTGTAGCATAACAAGTGCACACTTATAACTACTCAGTGCTGCTGCAGAATGACTAGTGCACATGACTAACCGCATAATGCTACTGCCAACATGACTGATGCACAAGCACAACCACACAATGCTGCTGCAGCATAGCTAGTGCACATTTATAACTACTCAATGCTGCTGCAGATTGACCAGTGCACAAGCATAACCACAGCATGCTGCTGCAGCATAAGTAGTGCACATTTATAACTACTCAATGCTGCTGCAGATTGACCAGTGCACAAGCATAACCACAGCATGCTGCTGCAGCATAACTAGTGCACATTTATAACTACTCAATGCTGCTGCAGATTGACCAGTGCACAAGCATAACCACAGCATGCTGCTGCAGCATAAGTAGTGCACATTTATAACTACTCAATGCTGCTGCAGATTGACCAGTGCACAAGCATAACCACAGCATGCTGCTGCAGCATAACTATTGCACATTTATAACTACTCAGTGCTGCTGCAGATTGACCAGTGCACAAGCATAACCACAGCATGCTGCTGCAGCATAACTAGTGCACATTTATAACTGCTCAGTGCTGCTGCAGATTGACCAGTGCACAAGCATAACCACAGCATGCTGCTGCAGCATAACTAGTGCACATTTATAACTACTCAGTGCTGCTGCAGATTGACCAGTGCACAAGCATAACCACAGCATGCTGCTGCAGCATAACTAGTGCACATTTATAACTGCTCAGTGCTGCTGCAGATTGACCAGTGCACAAGCATAACCACAGCATGCTGCTTCAGCATAACTAGTGCACATTTATAACTACTCAGTGCTGCTGCAGATTGACCAGTGCACAAGCATAACCACAGCATGCTGCTGCAGCATAACTAGTGCACATTTATAACTACTCAGTGCTGCTGCAGATTGACCAGTGCACAAGCATAACCACAGCATGCTGCTGCAGCATGCCCATAGCAAGCAACAAATGCATAAAATGTGGGTTCAGCCAACAAAAATAGATTTGGGTTTTTTATGTGTGAAACTAACACTAGAAACTAATGAACATCACCAAAACATTCAACTATTAAACTGTATACACTATTTAGAAGAAAATACATACACAAGTGTATGTATACATATATATATATATATATATATATATATATATATATATATATATATATGGGTCTACTTTTATTTGTCAAAATTACCTTTCTTTGGCAAACAAAAGTACGACCTGAATTACGCGAAAGTGCACTTCAACGAAAGTGCACATTTGCAAAGTACGGTTCACTGAACCATTAATAAAAATTAAATAGAACGCTATCACTGCACCACTCATGTGGGGGCTGCCCCCCCACACTCCCGCTACTTTATATATACTAACTCCAAGATCGCACTACAGTGGGGACACAGGTATATTCCCTTATTCCCATAGTAGCATGCTTGTAGCATGAAGTGAGATCTCGAAGTCAGTATATATAAAGTGGTGGTGGTGTGGGGGGTGCAGGGGGGCTTACCCCCCTGCAAAACTACTGTGATAGTGTTCTATTTTATTTTCATTAAAAGTTCGGTGAACCGTAATTCGCAGACATGCACTTTCATTGAAGTGCGCTTTCGCGTAATTCAGGTCATACTTTTGTTTGTCGAAGAAACATACAAATAAGAGTAGACCCCATATATATATATATATATATATATATATATATATATATATATATATATATATGTGTGTGTGTGTGTGTGTGTGTATGTATAGCTATGGATCCCTATCAGTTGATCGGGTTTTCAGAAACTCAAAATTCATATGGTTGGGACCATATGATAGAGTTTTTGAAAACCCTAAGATTTTGAATGGAGATTGCAGTTCAGTGCAGATAAGGAACTGCACACCTTTCCTCACTGTAGTGTGGTCTCGGAGTTGGTATATATAATTTGCAGGGGTGTGGGGGGTGCAGGGTCCAAACCTTGATCATCTGAGATCCATATATATATATATATATATATATATATATATATATATATATATATATATATATATATATACACTGTATATATATATATATATATATATATATATATATATTTATTATGTATAAATGTATTGTCTGCCCATTCCCTACATTAGTGGTATCAGCTGTTTCATCGTGTTATGTTTGAAAAGATACCTGCCAAGACACATGTTTTATATTAAGGATCAGCTATTCCATGTACATTGGCAACACAATCTATCTGTAAAGGAAGCATTTTTAATGTACTCACAGTATGACATCTGAGCCTGAAAAGGGATCATAAAGATCAGTGCTCTACCTGCATTAACAGAAATTAAATTAAAAAGTAACTACAATAACTTAATAAATAAATGCATTGCTGGACACACGTCTACTTTAGTGCTTATGTGTGCATACGTCCAGTGCCATAAAACTCCTCAGTGTACCCATCATATCTGTTTACACCTGTGTAATATACATCTGATAAATGCAGTGATGTGTTGAAGAATAAAAACATCCGCTACTCAGACTATCAACAGCTATAATGCCATGTGTGTCAGCTGCATGGCATAGTGCTCTTGCAGTTGCCATCATAACTACCATATGGCATGTGTTTTCTAGTGCATTAAGCTATGCAGTGCTGCCCAGATGTCCCCTCTGGTCCACTGCATCGCAGAAAGTAATGCCAGCAGAGTGATTACTGGCATTACATGTGGTTGATATTACAAATCTTTGACCATATGGATTGCTCCCATGTATATATATACATATATATATATATATATATATATATATATATATATATATATATAAAATAACAAATATACACACATATATATTTATATATATATATATATATATATATATATATAAAACATAGTTTAAAAAGTTTGAAATATATGATTTTAGAGCCAGTAAAGACAAATCTTTGCATTGAGCAGTTTTGTCCACATATAGGAGTTCTGTAAATGAAAAATAATGTTTAGATTTGTAAAATCATGAACAGATACCATTTAAATATTATTTTTTTAAACTAACTGTAAAAGAGCCAAACATTTAAAAAAATGGGATGTCACTTCTAAAACACCATTTCAGTCAAATTGTTTCCTCTGTCCTAAGGATACCCAGATGATGATCTGAATGAACTGGCTTGTGAGAAAATCCTTGGGGGATTATAATTAAACAGTAGTTAAAGCAACAACCATATTCTCTTACAATGGAGTGGAACAGGATTAAGATTCTAAACCCACAAACTTGTCTTTGACAGAGAGGCATGGACCATCCCCAGGTGATGCTGCAGATAATGGGACCATATCAAGCACTAGCATACTCACTGTGGGATTTCATTCATTATTCTCACGTGGTTCCCATCTTACCTATTTGTGATGTGTTCAGTGGCCAGTCACTAGTCTAAATTGTCATTGGGGTCAGCCACTGATTTGTTGAGTTCTTCCTACTATTATATTCGCAATGTGCATTTTCTTCTGTTTAGAGCAGTCATTATTGAAGGTGCTATGCAGTATCTACCTTCACCTTTCCTTCCTTTAGAACCATATGCCAGACATCATTATTGAAGATTAGTTGAATTCTATTTTATAGCAGCTAGTTCTGAGATGACAAATGCTGCATCCAAGAAAGACTGAGCTGATGGTAGTGGCTGCCTCTGTCAAGCATTGTCAGGATCCATACTGTTCCCACCAACCCCAATTCTCTATAGAGAATTTCCTTATATATGTGTCCTTTTTGTATACATAGAGAACATGTTGATACTTAGAGAACCTGCATACTCTCTTGTAACTTCCTTGTACTGTTACCTTGTCATTCTGTCCCTCCCTGAATGGCACTTTCACCACGCAACACCTCTAATCACACCAATGCTGGCTAAGTCATAGTTAGTGCTTCATTTCTCCGTGTCACGGAGATGTCAGAGTATTTTAATTTTATAGCCATCACTCTGTTCCTAAATTATTTATCTTATTTTTTGTCTTGCTTCAGTTTAATTAAGATAGTATGTGTTTAAACTGTATATTTTACAGAGATTTTTACTTATGCATCTATAGTAAAGTTCATGTTCAACTTAATTGTTGTCTTCTAGAAGAATCATAAACCCTACCTCTGAAGTTGCACACAAAGCTGCCATCTTGGATTGTACAGATGCAGTGCTGGCTTATACAAGGCACAATTCTGTTTTCCCTTTGCTAATCATGCCTTTTCCCATGTACAACATAGTGAAAAATATCCTTTTGCAATAAAATTCCTTTATGCAGCATTTTTAAGTCAGAGTGACAACTGCATTTCCAGCAAAAAAGTAACATTTGCTACAGCTGGAAAGGCATTTCCACATAATTTTATCTGAGTGATATACTAAGATGATATAAAAGACAAATGGCTTTTGTCCAGAGTATTTTTTATGGCAGGGTCAGTCCTACAGGAAAAAGGTAATGAAGAAGTTCATTAAATGGGCTTCTTTTAGAGAAACAAGCTTTTATATAAGATTATTTCATGTAGTAAATAAATAAGTACATAACGACATACCATTACAAGCAAGCAAACAGATAAATGCAATATTCAAATACCTTAAGATGTATTAATACAGAATGATGCACTCCAGAACCTGATTAAAGGAAGGTTGATGGTGTCTTTACATGTAAAAGTCCTGTAGTGTTATTGTTCCATTTCGTAAGCCTTTTACTTTTCTCCACTTTCACAAGGAGCTGTAGCATTATCAGTCAGCATTTCTCGTTGTCATTTTCTTTAAACTCATTTATTTTATTTATTTGACATTTGTTTATCAGGAAAGTAGTTTCAGAGGAGGCCTGAAGAGAAATGCTCCAGACACAAGTATTTGGAATGTTTAGGGTTCTTAATACTGTGACAGGAAAGGACCCCACTCCTAATTCAGGTGTGGGTGGGTCCTTTCCTCTTTCCTTTCCACACAAATCTGACATATGTTTTTTTTGTTATTTCCTTTTGTTGTTGTTGTTGTTGTATCTTTCGGCTTATCCCGGTTAGGGGTCGCCACAGCGGAACTCCGGTCCGCTAATGTTTGGTAGTGGATTTTTATGTTACGAGTTACCAGCCCTGACCCACAACCTTCAACGAAGGCACGCCCATTCACGCATGCCTCCACACAGAAGATGCTCTAGCTGAGAATCGAACAGGGCAACGTCTTGTGTGAGGCGACAACGCTACAGCAGCACCACTACTTTTTTAGGATTTGCTCTCCCAATCTTATATCTATCTGTCTATCTATCTATCTATCTATCTATCTATCTATCTATCTATCTATCTATCTATCTGTCTGTCTATCTATCTCTCTGTCTATCTATCTATCTGTATAAAACGTGGTAATATCAAAGTTCTAACCATCACTGCTCTTCATTTTTTTTCTGCAATCTGCCTGCCTTATCTTTGAATTCCTCTCATTTTTTAGCAGATTACTTCTGCTATAATGTACATATTTTTTCCTAAATATGCTTTGACCATACAGTATACCTTTGCACCTAAATATTTTTCTCCCTATTTGACCAAGGTAAGTGTACTCTTTTCATGAATTACTCCTGACACTTGAACTATGACAAAGTTCCTTAAGTGAAATTTTAATCAGATGCAGGTCTGAACTTCCTAAAGATTTCCAGTATTATCAGCAGTGTGTGTTCGCTTTCTCAGACAGTATTATGCAGTCATCTGCAAAACATGACATCCCCCTCTTCTACAAAAGTGGTCATATCTTTCAAAGCCATTCTTGTCCTTCGTACAGCAGACTCTGGTCTTATGAGAAATAAAACTGGTTGAAAGCCAGCACCCTCAAATAGTTTCTACCTATATCATCACCATGTCTGTCTTCCCTTCATTTATCTTTCATAAAACCTACCTCTGATTTATAATTACATCAGCTAGGAGCAATTCCAAGTGCTTTTCCAAGATCCAAGCAAACATCTTTGCATCTACATTACACTATTAAATTGGCCTGTAACTGCTAGGATTTTCTTTCACCCTTTCCCTTTACATGCCACGTTCACGGCAGCTTTATACATTATATCGATAATCCTCCTTTGACCAAACTTTAATTAAACATTCTGGTTATCTGTTCCTTTATTTGCACTCCCACTTTCATGTAAAAATCTGATGGAAAACCATCAGGGCCCCCCTCTTGCCTTACCAGTCTATAAATATCTACTCTTTGGTACCACCACTTTTATCACAGCAACACTATCTAACACATCCCACTGACACTGGTACCATTACTTCTGTCACAGCAACACTATCTAACATGTCTCACTGACACTGGTACCATTACTTCTGTCACAGCAACACTATCTAACATGTCTCACTGACATTGGCACCACTGCTTCTGTCACAGCAACACTATCTAACACATCCCACTGATGTTGGTACCACTGCTCCTATCACAATAGCACTAACACTTCCTACTGACATTAGTACCACCACTCCTGTCACAACAGCACTATCAAACACATACCACTGACACTGGTACCACCACTTCTATCACAACAGCACTATCTAACTAACATGTCCCACTGATATGGGTACCACCGCTTCAAGCCCAACAGCACTATCTAACATGTTCCACTGACATTGGTACCACCACTCCTGTGACAACAACACTAACGTGCCCACTGACATTGGCACTGCCACTCCCGTGAGAACAGCACTGTCTAACACATCCCTCTGACATTGGTACCACTGTTCCTGTCACAACAGCCCTATCTAACACATCCCACTGACATTGGTGCCACCACTGATATCACAACAGCACTAACACATCCAACTGACATCGATACTACATCTCTTATCACAGCAGCACTAACATGTCCCATTGACATCAGTACCACCACTCCTATCACAACAGGACTATCTAAAATGTCCCACTGACATTGGTATCACCGCTCCTATCACAACAGCACTATCTAACATGTCCCACTGACATTGGTACCACCACTTCTATCACAACAGCACTATCTAACATGTCCCACTGACATTGGTACCACCGCTGCTGTCACAACGGCACTAACATGTCCCACTGACATTAGTACTACCGTTCCTATCACAACAGCACTATCTAACATATCCCACTGACATTGGCATCACCTCTCCTATCACAGTAACACTATCTAACACATCCCACTGACGTTGGTACCACTGCTCCTATCACAATACCACTAACACTTACCACTGATCTTGGTACCACCACTCCTGTCACAACAACACTAACACCTTCAACTGATGTTGCTACTATTGCTCCTGTCACAACAACACTATCTAACACATCCCACTGACATTGGTACCACTGCTGCTATCACAACAGCACTAACTCATCCCATATGACATCGGTACCACCACTTCTATCACAACAGCACTATCTAACATGTCCCATTGACATTGATACCACCACTTCTATCACAACAGCACTATCTAACATGTCCCACTGACATTGGCACCACCACTTCTATCAAAACAGCACTATCTAACATGTCATACTGACATTGGTACCACCGCTCCTGTAATAACAGCACTATCTAACACATCCCACTGACATTGGTACCACTGCTGCTATCACAACAGCACTATCTAACATTTCCCACTGACATTGGTACTACTGTTCCTTTCGCAACAGCACTGTCTAACACATCTCACTGACATTGGTACCACCACTCCTATGACAACAACACTAACATGGCCCACTGACATTGGCACTACCACTCCTCTGACAACAACACTAACACATCTCACTGACATTAGTACCACTGCTCCTGTCACAACAGCACTAACACATCTCATTGATATTGGTACCACAGCTGCTATCACAACAGCACTAACATGTCCCACTGACATTGGTATTACCACTCCTGTGACAACACTATCTAACACTTCCACTCCTCTGACAACAGCACTCTCTAACACATCCCACTGATTTGCTGTGGTATCATCTCTTTTCATTCCCCAAAACGTGCTTTCAGACTCTTGCTTCTGTTATGCACCCCATTGATATCGGTACCACCACTCCTATCACAAAAGCACTATCTAACATGTCCCAGTGATGTTGGTACCACCACTCCTGTGACGACAACACTATCCAACATGGCCCACTGACACTGGCACCACCACTCCTGTGACAATACTATCTAACACGTCCCACTGACGTTGGTACCACCACTCCTGTGACAACAACACTATCTAACACATCCCACTGACATTGGCACCACCACTCCTGTGACAACAACACTATCTAACATGTCCTACTGACATTGGCACCACCACTCCTGTGATAACAACACTATCTAAGATGTCCCACTGACATTGGTTACCACTGTGCCTATCACAACAGCACTAACACATCCCACTGACATTGGTACCACTGCTTCTATCACAACAGTGCTAACATGTCCCACTGACATTGGTATTACCACTCCTGTGACAACAACACTATCTAACACTTCCCACTGACATTGGTACCACTACTCCTCTGACCACAGCACTCTCTAACACATCCCACTGATTTGTTGTGGTATCATCTCTTTTCATTCCCCAAAACGTGCTTTCAGACTCTTGCTTCTGTTATGCACCTTTTTAGAAACACTCCTAAATGTGTCCCTAATTTCCTTCATCTTATGAGTTAAGTCCCAGTTACCTTTTCTAATTTCTTTAACCCAAGCTTTGTTTATCTGATTTTTCAACTTCCTGAACTGCAGTTTAACATCACCCTTTCCTTTCCCACATCCATCCATCCAGCCACCCACCCACAACTCGTTTTCTTATTTTTGCATATGCGGTTGAGGGGTCTAAAAAATAGTGACAGACTCAGTCATCCACAGCTGCTGTTCACAGCACTGGGTGGTTAGCCTTGCCATAGCACTTCAGTCTTAACTATTCATATTTTCATTTCTGATTCCTTGCACTATCTGAACAGAGTCCTTTGTTCTTCAGTATCTTCATTTAATGTCTCCTCAATGTTTTTTGTCTTTTCATGAAAGTTAATTAACCTCTTGTCAAAACTTTTCACTTTGGTTTCCTCCTCCTATGTTGTGCATCTTTCTGACATAATTCCCCTTTAGGAAGATTTAATCCCATCCTAGCTTTTAATCCCTAACATACCTCCTTCCCTCTTATTTTTCCCCAAGATCTGTTCTGCAACCACTCATTTACCTCACACCCCCACCAATGACAGGATTCCACTTACACCTTGTTTCTATTTCTAGCTAAGCCTCCGAAGCTGTGATCAAAAAGCTCTATATATTTCTTATCTTTACATTCACTACTCTCCCACCACTGTATCAGTTAATATTCTACCCAACATGCTTAATTATTTCACATGCCTTGTGACTGTATCACCCCAATTTGTCATGCCTTGTGAATGTATCACCCCCCCAATTCTCATGCCTTGTGAATGTAAGACCCCCAGTTTTTATGCTTTGTGAACATATGACCCCATGTGTCATGCCTTGTCAATGTATGACCCCCATTTCTCATGTCTTGTGAATGCATGTTCCCCATTTCTCACGCATTGTGAATGTCTGGCCCCCATTTTTCATGCTTTGTGAATGTATGACCCCCAATTCTCATGCATTGTGAATGTATGACCCCCAATTCTCATGCCTAGTGAATGTGTGATCCCTATTTCACATGCCTTGTCAATGTATGACCCCATTTCTCATGTCTTGTAAATGTATGACCCCAATTCTCATGTATGAATGTATGACCCCGAATTCTCATGCCTAGTGAATGTACAATCCCCATTTCACATGCCTTGTGAATGTATGACCCCCATTTCTCATGCTTTGTGAATGTATGACCCCCTCTTTCTCTAAAAACCTCCTTGTATTCACAACCTCTAATCTCATCAGTCCCTGTCGCAGGGACTCCTGATGTCCTACATTAAATTATTGCTTATGAAATGACTTATCCTTATCCAGGTGTATGACTAAGTACTACTGCCCCATATTATCTGTTCATCTATGTCTCTGATACTGCCAGTATAATTTATATATTCCAAAGTCACCTCTTTCTTATATTCCCCTTTTCCATCTGGCTACAACTGCCTTACCTGATCCATTCTGCCTTAACTTCATCTTCTCCTTTGTACTCTCACTTTTCACCAGAATCCCTACGGACTCTTCCATTCTGCCCTAAACATTCTCTTCTCTATCCATTTAGTCCCTGTTATTTTCCATTTTTGACATATTCACTTAGATTGTTTGTAACAGATGAAATTAAGATATCTCTAAATGCTCTAATAAATAATCTACTCGGTATTATTTCCCTCTGTATAGAATCTTCAACATTCTAGGTGGCAACCCTAATTATCTGACCCTTCCTCTGTACATTCTGTTTGTTTCAGTGAAGCTAAAGTTCTATGGATACTTGGGTTTGAGGAGAACCACTAACAATGCCATTCCCAGCCTAGAAAAATGTCCGTTTCTGAATATGACCCAACCTAGATTAGCTGCCTAATGTTGCTCATTAAAATAAACAATACCTTTATACTACTTTTATTTAACAAGTTTTACAGTCCTCCCTTATCTCACCATAAGTTTTGTCACTATTATTTCTCAGTTCTCCTTTCTCCCTGTCATAGCATCCTATATTCACAGGAATAACAGTTACTTCCCCATGTATGCATCACAGAGAATCTTATACTTATAACATTACCTTACATTGCTTACATTATTAGAATTGTGGTTTACCATAACAATCATATCTGGCATAAACTTACTACACACCTGGGAATAAATAAACATATTTCACAACACACAGCATTTGTTGTCATATTCCCATATTCTCCATGCCCCTGTGGTCTTCCATATGCAAAACTTCATAAAAGAATTCAAAAATATAGTGCTGTTTATATCAGCACACTTATTAGACTAATTTATTACATTCCTCTTAAAATGCACACTAATATCGCAACATAAAGAAATTTCAATTTCATTTTCTGGATATTTATACGTCTCACCCCTCCATTTCTAAATAACTAATACGCACAATGCATCTCTTTCATCCCATTCAGAGAAAACACAGAACAATAAACATTTAAGCACACTGCAGTATACGTAACAAAATAGCAGTCTAATAACAGTCATTTCAGATCCCTCAACAACCTCACGTATGATGTCCAAAGTACTTATACATAACAAAATAGCAGTCTAATAACAGTCATTTCAGATCCCTCAACAACCTCACGTATGATGTCCAAAGTGCTTAACTTTATACCCAATGTGTCAATAAGTAAGGTAAGCAAAATACTAATGTCCCATGCCTGCAAAATCCTTCATTAATAAGTGCCAATTTTGTCCCATTTGGCAACCTGGTTTCATATTAACACCGTTTTCAAGAACTTTGCATATAAATACAATAATTAATGTTAAAAAGTCAAACAGAAATAATAATACCATCAAAAATATTACTCTACACGTGGTTCCAGTATCTTGTATCACTGGTATTTACCCAGCTAGTTAACATATCTTTCCGTGTTTTCTATGTCTTCTCCTGTGTCCCATCACAATGGATTCTTTCCAGTCTGAAGCTTCAGTTCCATCCCCTCACTGGATTCTTCTCTCCTCCTCCTCCTCCTCATGTACATAGTGCAGTTCGGGTTCATAAGCGCATCACAAAACATATGTAATTGGTACTTCACTACACACATCAGCATCCAGTCCCTTCCCTAGTGTAACATACCCACTAGCGTCTCTTGTCAGACATCTCCCTGGACGAATTATTCTGCTTCCACCTTTTCAGCTTTTCTTCTAGTCTCTTTCTGGACCCTCTTCCATTTTTCTCTATCTCCATTCTCCTTGGGTCTACTTTAGATCGACGAAAAATCAAAATGTCAAACGCTCATGCATAAATGCATTTTTTAAATTTTTTGAATCTCAGTACAGTAAAGATCGGGATATTTGCCCTTTTCTCACTGTAGTGTGATCTCAGAGTTGAAATATATATTTAGCAAGGGGTGTGGGGGGGGCGCAGCCTCCCTCAATAGCAATTTTAAAATCCTGAATTTACACTCGTGAGCATTCGACATTTTGTAGTTTTGTGCATATAATATAGGTTCATAGTTTCATAGGTTCATAGGTTTATACTAGGCTATCTGCCCTAAGGCATTTATAAGCCTAGCCCAAAGTTTTGTGGCTTACGCCACCCCTTATGTTAAAAAATACTGTGCCCATTAGTTTGTTGTGCCTCTGTCCAGCAGTGACACAGAGATGATTCCCGGGGTAAACCTATGATCTCCCATCCACCGGTCAAGATTTCTCTTGAACAGAGCCAGCGAGGTGCTCTGCCTCACATGGACTGGGATTTTATTCCACAGCTTAGGGAGTCTCTGGGTGACAAATCTATCCCTCCAGCATGTCCTATTTATATCCGTGCTAAGGTTTAAGTCACTTGCTCTAGTGGATCTGGTAGATTTGGATTTTTTGAGGTGGAGCATGTCCATTAATTCCGGGTTGGACATGGCCTTGTATGTCAGGCACAGGTCACCTCTGAGCAGGTGGTATGCGGCTGAATAGAGCTGGAGTTTCTTCAGTCTGGCAGCATATGACAGATTTTGGAGTCCCTTTATCCTTTTGGTGAGGAACTTTTGGGGTCTCTCCAATTCCTGCAGGTGTCGGGTGAGATACATCCCGAATGGGGCATTGTACTCGATCATTGGTCTGATAAGTGAAGAGTACAGGCGAACAATGAGCGCACTTGATCTGGATGTGAATCCCTTCATGATCAGGTGGGCAATGTAGAAGGTCTTTCTAACCACTTTAGCAATGTGAGTGTCAAAAGAAAGGCCACTGTCAACCTGGGTCCCCAGGTCCCTGATAACCTCTTCTGTGCTTAATGGATTGCCACCTATATGGTAGCTTGGGGTTACCTTGTTTTTCCCGAAGGGTATGACTATACGTTTTTGGCATTTAACTTCAGGCCATGGCTCTGGCACCAGCTATCAGTTTCCGTGAGACCCCTCTGAAGGATATCTGTGTCCGATGTACTTTCCACTATGGCCCAGTTTGCAGTCATCTGCAAACTTTGTCAGCCATAGTCCTCCTATGTTTGCCTGTACTTCTGAGAAGTAGATGCCGAACAACAGGGGGCCAAGGACTGAGCCCTGTGGGACACCACTTGTGACCGGCTTGGAGTCTGACATGGCGCCAGCAACTCTAACCCTGTGGGTTCTGTCCTTTAGCCAGTTTACAACCCATCTTGTGACATATGGGTTTACATTTAAGCTGGTAAGTTTCTCGATAATACCCGAGTGGGGTATTGTGTCGAAAGCTTTTACAAGGTCAAGGTAGGCTGTATGGACTGCCTTTCCCTCATCAATGGCCCCTTCTCCTCTCCCTCCAAGAGCTCTGCTAGTGTGTTCATGGTCTCCCAGAATTTGTTTCCCTTGCTCCATATTTTGTAGTGGAGATGTATCCCTCTGTCCAGCATGCTGACACTTCTGTGCTCCCTTAACAGTACTTCTCCTGCTGTTGTGTCATGCTGCCTAGCCACTGCAGCACTGCTGTACCTCTCAACTGTCCAGATTTGCACAAAATATCCCCTCAACTGTCCAGATTTGCACAAAATATCGAGATTTTTGCTTCATATTTTTGGTCTGCTCCTCATAAAATTTGTGGCTTTCTGGAAAATTACTGAGGATTGAAATTTCTAAATAACGACATACGTTTGAGTTTCAGGCTTTATATCCTTCGGCAAATGCATGCAAACACAAACCCTGCTATTCTACTACCTTTCTAAGGTTATAAGAACAATATTTAAACCTTGTCCCTATTTTTGCCCCCCCCACCCCCATTATTTTCTGCTTTATCCAGATTTATTGTGCCAGGAAGTGGAGAAGTATGAGCAATGCTCCCATTCCTTTGCTCTTAAGTTGGGTTGGGAGGTTTGCATAATGGTTAAGATGTTTACCTTGTAGATAAAAGGTGCAGGGTTTGATTCTAGCATGGAATAATCAGCTAGGTTTAAATTGGCCCACAAAGGCAGTTAGCTTAGTATTATTCTATGAACCATTACAGGACTCAAACGCAGTTGGGGGTTACAACTGCATTTCCTCTGGTCCAATAACATTTTTTTCTGCACAGCTTCTACTTCCCAAATCTTCACACAATGCAGCTAGAGTTTCAGCTCTCCACTTCCTCTCTTTAATCTCGTTTTCTGATTGCTTTACATACTGGTCCAAACTTTTTGACCCGTACTCCCACTAATGATGCTACCTTCTACAAAACAGCCTCACCTCTTTGAACTCTGATCTCAGGGCTGTCATCGGTTATGCCAACCCAAGGAAGTACTTCAAAATTTCATCAGTTTTACAGTTTTAGTTTTCATTTCACACACGTTATACCCTGAATTTCAAAGCAGCTTTGCTGCATGATTCATTGCCCAAACAACAACTTTGAAGCCCAGTAATAAGTTTGAAATCCACTATTTTCTCAATGAAATGCAGCTCCCATTTGAGGTTTATCCTTAAGCAGTCATCTTGTATGGCTCAGCAGAATCTCAGGAATTTTGCCAATACTCCAAAATCACTGGGGAATCTGGTTTCTGGCTTTTGGACTATGCTGATCATCTATTATATAAATGAAGAAAAGGATATACTAGTGACCACAAGATTTTTTGTAAAATATTTTGCTGAGAACTTGTCAGCATTTTACTGGATTGTGTATTTTAGACTGTTTTGGGCATTGTAACAGACATTTTTAGAGAGTCTGAGTTCTTTGAACTTTTGGAAGTATGGGCAATGTCAATTTGTGAAGTCTTTAGCTGCTGTATTCTGTGATGTATCAGTTATTTATCGGTTATCAAAGTGGCTTAAAAATTAAGCATTAGTGTGTAAAGTGTGCTTAATACTCCATGCTAATGGGTTATAGGTGCTTCAGTGTTGGTATACCTTGGAGACTGACTGAGACAAGTGTTACAGTCATCTCGTACTTTCTTTAAGGTGCTGTGTCATTGAAGTGAGAATAAGCAAACATGAGGGGGAGTGATGGCAAACTCCCCACATGGGGAGTGCTGAGGGACTTTGCCCCAGGTATAAATGTTTGTTTTTTTGCCACCTTTGCTTGTTATATGAGAAGCTTAGGTATGTACTTCTTAAGAATGATTGTATTTTTATTTTACAAATTCTTTTGACTGAGCTAATGTGATATGGGCAGACTCATACTGACTCGTTGAAAGTACTTTTAGTGAACGTAAACAATTTGAAAACTGTTAGGTGTAACTACCTTTAGCGGACATCGTAAGAACAATTTTTTTTTTCATGGGCAAGCCCCTGCAAGTCCCATGTGGGGTGACACCTCCACTTTCCCCATCCCCAACTTATATACATAGCAACTTTTAGGTCACACAACACTGGCAGAAGAGACAAACTCCACTGTCACTGAAAGTAAGTGTGCAAACATTTCTCATTCGCCGAAAGTACCTTCAGCGATTTGACATGGCACCTTGCGAGCTAGGATGAGTTACATAGATATAGTGGATCTGATAGCTACAGCTCTCCGTCTTAGCTTTCCTAATTCAGAAGTAAGTCTGTGATGTTAAAAGTTGTCTGCAAATATTACTGGATATTAATATTATGATATTATTATATCAGGAGGACATTTTGCTCCCTGCCATGTGCTCATGAGACTATAAGATGAAGGGAAAGCAAAATACAAAGAATTAAAAAAAAACAAAATGTAGGCCTGTTTTGCTCTGCGTGTATTAAATCATCTGCAGTTTATGCTTAAAGAGATTCTCACAGCACTAACCCTGGTTATATCAGGAAAAATATACTGACCATTATTTTCTGGCTGCTGCTCTTTAACAACTTGCAGAAGGAAGCCGTTTTAAACAATTTCATTTACTGCTGCAACTAAATGATGTTTCAAAAACGTGACTAGTGAGCATAATTTTCCAGGCCCCAGCGTGATTTTTAATGGCTTAAGAAGATAATCCCTTTTCAAGCTCTTACCCTGGAGACAACATGAACCTACAACATGTCAAAGAAACTGTGGTTTGAGGATGCCGTTTCAGGGAATTAGTTGTCTTTACATAGCAGAAACCTCCAGAGTGACCCAAGTACATAGACCATGTCCAGGAAGGAAATTACTTTTGGGGGAAGGTGTTTTTATGAATAAAGCAATGTAATATATGCCTGGGGAGAGCTAAGGTAAGGTAGAAGTGAAATAAAAAAAAAATCCTCTCCGAAAGTGTGTTGGATGCAAAGCACTCACTCCAGACAGTTGAGGTGGTTGAGGATAGGCAAACTCAGCATTCAGCTCTGCAAAGGAGGGTATAAAGGTATAAAAGAGTCTTCGCAAGAAAAAGCAAAGGAACCATAGATAATTAATATCTGTAGAGTATGCAGTTAGAAGGGAAATGGCAAAAAAAAAGAAGGAAAATAATTATCATATTAGCCACTTTCTGTTATTAGTACCTCTTAGCCTATATTTGTCTCTGCCATGTAAACAGATATTGGATATTCTACAAGCAATTGATTCCCAAGCACCTGATAACTAGACTGTAAGCCAAGGAATCAGCTGTCTTGTAACTTGGGTAGGGTGCTGTTTGCCTTGTGCTCAAAATTGAATATGAGTTCAGGCAAGCACCTAACAAACATGCTCAAACACATTACTCGAGTTCAAGAAAGGTAAGTGCAGCAGCCATGAAGAGGGAGGGGTAAGTGGGTGTGAGTGGAGATTATGACAATGGGGGGGATTTTAGGTTTAGGGAGCAGGAAAAGAGTTCTAGGATTAGGGGATGAGAAGGGAGCATTTGGGTTAGGGAGCAAGAGGGAGTTTTACGTTTATGGAGAGGGAAGGGAGTTTTAGGGGTGGGCAGTGAGAAGGGTGTTTTGGGGTTAAAGTTAGGCTACTTTTAGGGCTATATAGTTTTGTAGGATAAGGTGATGAGATGGCTAAGTTGTTACGGGAGATTGAGTTAGTGGGATTAGATTACTTGCCATTCCTCGCAAGTGTGAAATGAGCAAATAGCACATGATCCATTTAGTACATCAAAAGATAATTGTATCAGAACTTTAGAATGGATCCATAATGAATAATCAACACTCAATCATGTTACAACATAAACTCATATCTGAGACATTTTAAAGGCATAATACCACAATCATAAAAACCCATAACACGAAAGTTGATACAAGCCAACATAATGGTCAGTGCAGTGGTGCAGTGGTTAGCATTATCGTCCCACAACAAGAGGTTCTCCAGTTCGATTCTCAGCTGGTGCCTTATGTGTGGAGTCTAAATGTCCGTCCTGCATTCGTGTGGGATTCTCTGGGTGCTGAAGTTTCCTCCCACATTCCAAAGGCATGCTTCTGGAGTTTTTCTCCCTGGGTCCTTGCTGAAAATGGGCTCTGTCCCAGTTGGACTTTCCCCGTAACAAATGTTAAATAAATACATAATTTATTACAGGGTGTCTGCCCCCTGCACCCACCAATGTGCTGTGGGTCTACCTATATATCCTGATTCCAAATATACTACCTCTAAGTTAGCACAAGCTTGGATAAAAACAAAAAGATTAAAAAAAAGAGAGAACTATACCATTAAATGAGACCACAGAGATCATAATACAATGCATAAGATAAATAACAAGATAAATCTCAAACCCAGAATTCTCCACCAAACAGCATGAGGACCACTGAATGACGTTTTTAGCGCAGTTACAGTTTATTAGTCGCTATTCGTCACCAAGACTTCTTCAGAAACAAATTATAATTCCAAGTACAAACTCAATAGTTATATACTACTAACAAATTAAAAAAAAACAATCAATATAAGCCACCAATTAAGGCTGGAAGGAATAAAATTAACTCTTAAAAGCCAGTATAAAACTAGAAACATGTATAAACATCAAAACACAGCACTAAGAATTTTTTATATTCACTTTCCTGCCTTTTAAAAAGCACTTAATATTTACAGTGTCATTTAAACCAGGTGGAATATAAGATGCAAGGCGAAATTGCCATTCAGCTTCTCTCAGTTCAACAAAGTTCTTATAATTACCACCTCTAGGATCCTGACTTACACTTCAATGACAGAAAAAGTACATTTTTTTCCAATTGATACAATGCAAAGACTGCTTATACAAAGCATTATTCACATTTTTACTCTTTATAACATACTGCTGTTCCTGAATTCTCTTTCTCAAACTTCTTGTACTCATTCCAACATAAAAAGCTGCACAAGTGGAGCACATAGCTATGTATGCAATACCTGTCACACCACAATCTACCTTAACAGGTATTGGTATAGTATAATCTAAATGTGGGAGTAAAACAAAAGGGCCTTCACGTATGAACATGCAGGCTCTGCATCCCAAACATTTGTACATACCTGGGTTGTTACAGTCTGTCACACAAAGGTTCATTTTTTTACTCCTGTTTTCCAACATATGTTTGATACTATAGTTTTTCTTATAAACAAAGGATTGACCATTACCCAACACCTTCAATAAATCATTGTTACCTGTAATAACTTTCTAATTATCAACAGTTATTTTACATATAGCATGATTATCCGTACTCATGTCCAAACAAAACCTAGCACCCCTTTCGTTACCTACATCACTCTCCATACCATTTTCATGGTCACAACTAGGTGTTTGGTCTTGCAGTCCACCTAATTATTGGCATTGATATTTCTTACCAGTCTCAGGACGCACAAGCTCATTGGTCATAAAAATGTGTTTACAACAGGTACATAATTTACATGGAAAAGTAGCCGTTCTAGTCATGGCAGATCAAGGAAGTTCATTATTCGAATAACACAATAAATGTTTCAGATTTTGGTTACGTCCATATATGAGACTTGGTTTTGGGCCAGCTATGTCTTTCAATATAGGATCTGACATAAGAATTTTCCAATTAGATCGAATGATGTTACTTATCTGCTTTATATCACTCGCATATGTCAACTTTATCAAATTCTTTCACTTATTTTGCTGCTGCTGGAGTTGTTCTTCATTGCCTAGGGTTGAAGGAGGTACACGCTTCCGCTGGATAAATGGCTGTGCTTTATGACGTCTTGCAGATTGTTTAAATAGGAATGCAGAAAGAACAACTTGCTGCATAGGAAGAGTATGCATACTCCACATACTTTTCCGAATGTTGTAAGGAATCAAATATTCAGGGCATCAAGGTTATGCAATACAGAAATGGACGTTGAAAAAACACTCAATATGATTAGAGAAGAATTAACTGCAAGAGGTTATGCAGAGAATGAAACAGAAAAGGAAGTAATGGACATAAAATCTGCACGACGTCATAAAGTCAATAAGATCTGCCATGACTAGAAAGGGTACTCCGGCCTTTAGTTCTGTAGCTCCAAAACCCACCTGGCCAGCTAGTCCAGCCTCCACATCTGTAGGTTACGTGCTTCTGCCAGTTATGTCCCAGCTCCTCCTATCTATTAATGTTCTTCCAGCAGCTCCCCCCCCCCCCCAGAGGTGGCCTTATCAATTGCTGCAGGTACAACTCTTGCAGCTGGAAGAGGAGAAGCGTTGTCTCTGGTACAGCAGCAGACCAGCTTGCTACATGACCCTGGGCTTATGTAGGTGACTTTTGGGTATTGCCATAAGGTCCTGATTCAGAATGATATGTAGAGATATGTAACTGAGACTACTAGGGTGTGAAGCACACCCAGTAAGGTGTAACATAGGCACAGATTGGGCACAGGCTGGGCGCAGAATGGCATACACAGTCATATACTCAGTGCACATACACCAGCATCGTGCACTTACACTGAGGCTAGTGCTGCACGCATGCCCATGCACAAGCAAAGTACAGTTTGTCCACAGTAGTACAAAGACAGTTCCAGCAGCTGTAGCACTTACACATGTGAGCTTTTGTGCTATTCTTAGGGTTAAGTATGGCTATGCTTAATTTGCAAGAGAACTTCATAAATCTGACCAAACTTCATTAGACTTTTATAGTCCTGCATTTTAAAAGCTGTTAAGCTCCATATTTATGCAAAGTCGAGGGAAAGTGCAAATTAACTGAAAAGGTTTAAATAAAGCACATGCGACATCTTCAGAATTGGCCTCTGATTTACTGAAAAGGTAGGAAATATTCCAGTATTTATATACCTCCACCTACAAATCTTTGGAATGGCATTTTCATTCTCTGCTTAACTAATTGTTAGTATTTTCTATGTGTGTATTTTTTGTGTAAATTTTTATATTGTTAATTTCTGTTATATATTCTATGTTTATGGAGCTTTTCGTTCCTGGGACTCCACTGAAAATAGGCTCTTAACAGCCCAGTGGACTATCCCAGTAAATAAATGCCAATAAATAAATAAATGTATAAATAAATAAATAAATAAATACATAAATACATAAATAAATATATAAATGTTACAGCACCATATCCTGTGCTGTTTACATTAGTATTACATGTATACAGTGGCTTACTGCAGACACTGGTCACTGGCAAAGGGCATGCTGAGTACCACATTACGGGCAGCCTCATTGTGACTAAGGAATAAAATAGATAAGAAATTACTTTACCGCACCCCTACAACAAACCCACATAGGCCTACATTTCACTATGCACAGTCTCACAAACACTCCTGGAGATGAATACGTAACACAAACAGTAGTGTGAAGGAAAGTCAACCCCAGAAATTATAATTAATACTTTGCTGTGTTTCTGCTACTTGTTAATTAAGAAATAAAATACTTGATCTAGAAATTACATGATTGTGAAGGTGCACTTCCCTGCAAACTCATATTTTTGTGTTACAGAATTTTTACAGCAACAGAGAACAAGACGCTATAGAGACAGCTTTAGTCCTGAGGAAAATCGCATCCTTATGGATGCATTGATTACGTATGCAAAACATCTTTTTGGAAATGGGGAGCCAAAGTGGGTGAAGAGAGCTAAGGCATGGAACTGAGTAGTGGGTGAGATGGACGGAAGGGTCCCCACCTTGCAAAGTGTAGGAAAATAGCTAGTGATGTGGTGAGATATGTCAGGGCAAAGCCCATAGAGCATCCTGGTACACTCAACTTGTCCAATAATTTGTGATCAGCAACGTTGAGGTGAGTAATACTTTGCCTGTATCTTCTTCTCCTTGTCTTTCAAATGCTGCTCTGTGCACAAGGTTTTGGCGCAACTGAATTGACCATCTTGCATTGGGTTATAGTTAGACTAGCAGTGAAAGCAAGCATATTCATAGACCACAAAGAGGATAGAAAAGGGGCAGATTCATTTCTGATAAACCATCTACTCATGATGCACTTGCACATCAAAAAATGACTATGAATCATATAAAGATGGTAAGAGCATCGTATTGACATATGATAGTCACATATGTTTCACACATCCCTCATTTGCATATCCTTATTCTCTTATTTGCATAAGTTTTTATGAAACTGGTTCTAAAAAGCTGTATCACACAGAGCTGTCTGTGAATCTTGCCTAAGCCACACTTGTTCACAGCCCCCTCAGATACCCACTGTCCTTTTGCATAATGACTATGAATACCACCCCAAATCTAAGGGATCTCCTTTCCCTGCGGTACAATAGCCTCAAATTCACAAAGTTGACTATATGAAGTAAAGGAGCATAGGAACAAAGCCCAGTGCATGGTGCTTATGGAGGTTTACCCCATACAAAAACAGAATTAAAATTCTGGCCTTAACTTTTTTTTATAGCTGAAATGGAGCTTGAAATCTCAGCAGTTGGGAATATTGCATGGGACCTGTCATACTGCAACACAGACAAGAGAGCTAGAATTGGTCTGAAGGCAAGGCAGGTGCATTTGCCTAGTTTCATAAAAGGTTTCATTCTGATGACACCATATTATAGTTACAGAAATGGAGAATCATTACAGTCATCAACTGATTGTTCCTTTAGTATACCTAAACTAAAACAAAAGTCTTACATCTAAACTCATAATAAGATGGGACAGTTCTCAAACCAAGTAAGCCACAAGTATCCTGAATATCATAGATATCCATGCATGTGACATTAGGGTGCTGCCTACACTGAGATAAAATGAAACCTAAGGAAGCCAAAGACTTGATGCCAGAGGCCTCATAAATAAAGAGAGTCACGGTAAGAAGGAAGATAGCCTGTAAAATGGCAGAAGGTTAAAAGTATTATCCACAGCATAACTCAGTATGAAACTAAACCTGTCTACTGCAGCTGCATGTCTGTATACATATTTCACTGACTATGAAAATTCTTTTTCAGGGTGTAGTTGGCATTCGAGGGGAAGCTGGAAAACCAGGACCTCCAGGACCACCGGTAAGACTTACATTATATGTTTCCATGATTGTTCCCACAGGACGTGGTCAAAATGAGTCATAAGGAGTGAGATATTTCCATATCTGTAGGGTGCCTGACTTTGATTCTCAGTCTATAAGATGTAACTGAGCTTTCCATTCAGGTATTTATTTAATTGTGTTTTAAAGGAAGAGAATATAGTTAACTCTATCTGCAGTGTGGTCTTTTATACCACTCACTTGCATGCACACACACACACACACACACACACACACACACACACACACACACACACACACACACACACACACACACACACACACACACACACACACACACACACACACACACACACACACACACACATGCACACACATACCTCTGGCCAATTATCCAGTCAGGGCTACCAACCTGGTGGTGTAAACCAGAGCTCTAGATGACTGTCACTGTTGAAGTGATACCTTGACCCCATGGGTAAAAATGTAAAATGGGGCTGTGCATGAATGGATGGATAGAGGGCCCTGTGATGTGTGTGCTTTCTGTTATTCAAGGCTGTCAAAATGTACATACATATCTTATAGCTGTGATTTATCCACAGAACCAGATGAATGCTATTTTAATATTGTTTATTCTTATTAGGCAATGACCTTCACAGTTCTGTCACAGGTGGCTGAGAAATGTTTATCCATATTATACAAAAATCATTGTGGAACTACCCTCACTGATCTTACAGCCTATGTTGCATGCATGCTTAGCCACTGCATGCCTGTCAGTGACCAGTTAAAACATATACACGACCTTCTTCTATTAACAGCAGACATGGATCTCTGGAGATCTCTGTGTAATTGTGGCTTCTAGTGATGGAAGCAAGGCTGCCAATGTGATTATTTGGTAGACTGTGCCATGCATAACTGGCAATAGTTACATATTTACCCAGCCAAAGTTTTTTAGTGACATAGTTCTGGATGAGTTTTGTTTTAGGTTACCTGATGGTTGCCAAGTATCTACATTTTCAGGTCTTAGTAAAACTACACAAGTGCTTAAGGAGTTAGCATTTCTCCTGCCCACAAGGAAAGAAACATTCAATGGATAGTTAGTGTCCTTAAAAGTGTTTTAGAAAACTAAATACATTACTAAATAAATAAATAAATAACTATATACATACATATATATATATATATATATATATATATATATATATATATATATATATACACACACACACACACACACATACACTAAATTATCTTTATATATAATGCATAGTATAACATAAATCTCAAAGCTTGTTGAAACATATACAGATTTTAAGTAGGATAATTGACTGACAAAACTTGAAAATAAAAGCGTTCATTTATTGTGAAGTGATGTTACTCTCTTTAGCCCCAAAAAATACTTTTGCCACTGTTTTATGGCTTGTGGTGTAGAGTTACCATTTTGTCTATCTTGTTTCAATAACTTTTAGGTAGATGTCACAGGTGTTTGCAAAACTGTATACACTCATGAAATATCATCTGTTTGACCAGGGTCGTGCAGCTGAGGTTATAGAACCATTACCAGTTCGACATCCAGAAACTGGCCAAGATGACTCAGACATGGAGTTGTTGGATGAGGCCAATGACATTGCTGCTTATTCAGCTGGAATGGAGGAAGTCTTTGCCTCCCTTGGCTCTCTGAAAGTAGAGGTTGAACAAATGAGACGGCCAGTAGGGACACAAGAAAGTCCTGCTCGGACATGCAAAGACCTCCTTATGTGCCAACCAGACTTCAAAGATGGTGAGAAAAGTTTGCATGTTTGCATTCTACATGGCTTACAAGATAATTTTTACATTTTTTGTGTGTCTGTTTAAAGATTCATAGTTGTGTATTAGGCTAATATTGATTTGGGCCTTTAAAAACCTATCCAAGTATGCCCATTGTACTCTAGAAGTTTATTTGCCATAGAGATTATTTAAGGGATATATGTAAGCTATGAAAAGATTTACCAGCTACCTCTGCCCATTAGAGACACAGGTGCTAGAGCCAAGTTGTATTTCTAATTTCCCATCTACTAGTCCAGGTTTCTCTTGAATAGATTTAGGGAAGAACTCTACTTCATGTGGTTGGGAAGCCTGTTTCAGAGAAGTAGAATTCTGTGAGCCACATACCTGTCTCTTCAGTTTATTCTATTTATGTCACAAGCAAAGTTTAAATTCTGAGATCAAGTAATACTGATATTATTCATTTTGCAGATATACTGCAAAATGATGTATTCTAGCACTTGTATTCCTTTAATTATCTTTCATAGTGTTTTAGTCTACAAAACCTTTTCAGTATGATTCGACAAGGTCTAGCTTTTCATCACTTGGTTTTATTACTCCATAAACTAGTTTGCATTCTGTAAGATGACGGTGATAGTCTCTGAACTGGTTTCAATACTCAGTTGACTACTGAATAAGTATTCATAGGTTCATAGGTTCATAGGTTGGTACTAGGCTATCAGCCCGAGGGCCTATACAAGCCTAGCCATAATAATTCCCTGGCTATTTCTTCCCATATTATTTACTTTCCTGGACCCCTGTCTAGCAGGGCAACTGACGTGATCCCTGGGGCGAATTTCCTTTCTCCCATCCAATCATCAAGGTTCCTCTTGAAGAGGTCCAAAGAGGCACTCTGCTTGACATGTATGGGCAATCTATTCCAGAGTCTGGGGAGTCTCTGGGTCAACTATTAATTTAGGAAATAATTTGCCTGATCACCTCTGGAATGGTTTAAGCAACAAGTGAGTGCATTCTACAAGCTCGGATTCTATCATGCCTTCAAGCATTCTTTAGCCATCTCATGCATTCTACAAGCTCACATTCTATCATGCCTTCAAGTATTCTTTAACCATCTCATGCATTCTACAAGCTCACATTCTATCATGCCTTCAAGCATTCTTTAGCCATCTCATGCATTCTACAAGCTCACATTCTATCATGCCTTCAAACATTCTTTAACCATTTCATGCATTCTACAAGCTCACATTCTATCATGCCTTCAAGCATTCTTTAGCCATCTCATGCATTCTACAAGCTCACATTCTATCATGCCTTCAAGCATTCTTTAACCATCTCATGCATTCTACAAGCTCACATTCTATCATGCCTTCAAGCATTCTTTAGCCATCTCATGCATTCTACAAGCTCACATTCTATCATGCCTTCAAACATTCTTTAACCATTTCATGCATTCTGCAAGCTCACATTCTATCATGCCTTCAGGCATTCTTTAGCCATCTCATGCGTACCGCAGTACCATTTTGTGAAATAAAGCCAGTATTTGGTAACCCACTATCAGTATTTCTTAAATCAGCTCAAGCCCTTCTGCAGACTGAGAATAGCATTATGAAAACTAATATTATCTTCGGTGGAGTGTCAACTGATTCACATTGAAGCCAGTTTTACCCATAGCCAGCACGTTAGGAAGCTCAGCTGAAGAATCCATTTCACTAAATAAATAACATTAGCTGCAACGCTCTGAGCTGAAGACAAGGAACAGACTTACCTATTGTTGTTGCAATTTTCTTCCAGTGCATTTCAAATAATTATTAGACAATGTCTATAAGTATGTTTATTTGTCTGAGTAAGAAATAGGATGTTTGACAGAAACTGTAATGCAAGTCATTTTTAGCAGAAGTTGGTAGAAGTGAATATTATGTTCAATATACTTGTTATTTTGGCAGGTCATGTATACATAAAGATTTACTACTGGATGCTCAACTGTGACAGTGTTTAATCTGAAATTAATGCAACCAAAAAATTGTAAACTGGGAATGGCAAGGATCACAAGAGGCAACACATGGCCTTGCCCCCCCCCCCTTCTACACCCATGTTTGCATTGGTTTCTGTGTCCGCACAGGCCAGGTGATTTGATGTTTGACACACTCCACTTTTCTGGCCCTCAGCATTTCCATCTTGGAATCTTTTGGTCACGTTTTTTTTAGGTTCAACATAGTGAGGGTTGAACATGTGATAGTAAACCTCTTTAAGATGTAAGTGCAAAGCCAACGCTGGGTTATTCAGGGTGTGGTAGCGGTACACTGTATGTCTATCATGTATTTAATGTCCTTTCTTTATGATCTCAGGTGAATACTGGATTGATCCAAATGAAGGCTGTGCAAGGGATTCCTACAAAGTGTTCTGCAACTTCACAGCAGGAGGAGAAACCTGCCTTTTTCCTAGCAAGAAATCAGAATCAGTAAGTATATAAAAAAATATTACTCATCTTTATTATCATTGTCCACATTTGTAAAAAGAAACATTTGTGGATCTTAATATCATGTGTCTAACCCAAGACTGTGAGATGTTACCAAATATCAGGCACTTTTTTGATCAGGGTTTTGTACTAGTTACTAAAACATGATCTCTCATGTACATCTAAGAAGAAAGGCAGGACTAGGCATATTATCAATAATCTTCAAGTCTTATGCCATGACACATATTTATGAGGTATACCTAAAATATTTAACTGCGTGAGAAGATGCCAGTCTCTAATAAGCTGCATTATGAAGTACCTTTATTGACATTTATATACTGGTCCATAGTCTGGTTTAACTGTAACCACACATTTTATGTTAATACATATATTTTTTATATATGAAGATTAAGCCATGCTTATCTGACAGATTTTAATCAGGGAGCTACAGGATTTTTAAAATCATATATAAAACAGTTCTCAAATTTTGGAGAAGAATAACGCAGATTTAAACACTGTGCTGCCATAGGAGGTGTATTATTTTGTAGACAGTAGCTGTCTGGTATGGATTCATAGAAGGATACTAGGCTAACAGTCCTAAAGGGCCATTTTAAGCCTAGCCAATAACCTGAAGTCAGAATCAATCCCAGTGCCTTGTGTTTACGAGCTGAAGACCTTAACTGTTATGCCACACCCAGCCTTGATATCGTAGCCTCCATAGTAATTCTCCTTTCCGCACACCGAAGCTTTTTTTTTCAAAGCAGTGGCTCAGAATTTAGACTAAATCATTTTATTTAATTCCTCCATCATTATACTTTTTCAGAAACAAATTTCCCCACAATTGTTTCGTACCACGTTATTTACAGTTCCCAAACTTCTTTCCTTGTGAAATTCAGTTCTGTTTGTTTCTTTTTTGTGAGGGCAGACGTTACATCACTATTCTTATTTCCTGAGAAAATTTCTGCTTTGTTTTCTCTAGAGGTGTGTCAGAAGATCTGTTCAATGTTTAATATATGAAACACACATCATTTTTTAGTTGAGTCCCCCATCCCATAAAGTTGCATGATTAGCTCTTACAACTTGCCCCACAACAGTAGTTTTCTTGGTGTTTTAACTCAGTGCTGTTTTAATTTCTGGAACCATGTGATGACAAGTGCTAGGCTAACTGCTTACCTGTGTTCAGTAATTAGGATGCTGGAGATGGGGAGTGTCTGAGGGCTCCCAAACTTGATACCTGTTTGATCCTGCCTGGCAGCCCATACCTTAATGAATAGAATGATCCTTAGGTTTGAAGACTGTCAGTGTTCTTTTTCAGTTGTTCTGAGCTATTGTGCTTTCTGAAGGCATGCACTTCTAAATTCATAGGTTCATTGGAGGTTACTAGGCTATAGGCCCTAGGGCATTTATAATCCCAGCCATGTTATAACCTTGTTCCCTTATTGACCAAGTTGTATTGTCTATATTACCAGCATGAATCTATAATCAGCACTGACTGCCCTTATCCAAGAAGGACTTAGGTGACATCCCCATGGTAAATTTGCAGTCTCCCATCCAGTTGTCTAAGTTATGCTTAAGTAGGGCCATTGAGAACCTTTATTTACGTGAATTTAGAATTTGTTCCAGAGGAGTAGCAATCTCTGGGAGAAATATCTGTCTCTCCAACATGACCTGTTAATGTTGCAGGCTAGGTTAAGATCCCCAGAGCGAGTGAATCTTATGCCAATTGACTTGCGGGTGTGCAGCATTCTCATTAGGGCAGGGTCCGAGACTGCTCTGTAGGCCAGGCACAAGTCACCTCTTAGCAGCCTATAAGATACAGAGTACAGTGACAAGGCCTTTAATCTGTCCATGTAGGTTATGTGTTGAAGGCCCTGAATTTTCTTGGTGAGAAACCTCTGAGGTCTCTCCAGCTGCTGCAGGTGTCTGGTGAGTTACATACAGAAGGGAGC
Source organism: Protopterus annectens (assembly GCF_019279795.1). Taxonomy (NCBI): domain Eukaryota; kingdom Metazoa; phylum Chordata; order Ceratodontiformes; family Protopteridae; genus Protopterus; species Protopterus annectens. Next base: position 1,816,709,936 of record NC_056743.1, read on the forward strand.
ATTGTACTCTGTTAGTGGTCTGATGAGGGATGAGTACAGTGGGGTTATAACATCCTTAGCTCTGGATGCAATGCCCGTACTTATGAGATGTGCAAGGTAGAAGACCATTTTTGCTACTATGGACACATTGTGATGGAAGCTAGGGTTACTGTCAACCTGTGTTCCCAAATTTCTCATCACAGAGTTTGAGCTGGGGGGGGGGGGGACTGTTAATACTGCAATTTGCAAGGACCTTCCCCTTTGCCAAAAGAGATGATAATGCATTTTTTGTGTTTCATTTAAGCCCATGGCTTTGGCACCAATCATTTGTCTGTGTAAGCCATTTTTGTAATATGATTGCACCCAGTTTGATGTCATCTGCGAACTTGGTAAGCCACAGGCCATCTATTTTTGTCTGGACTTCTGAGAAATAGATTCCAAACAGTAGGGAGCCCAGCACAGATCCTTGTGATACACCACTGGTAACTGGTCTGCTGGTAGAGATGGAATCTCCAGCTTCCCGACTGTATGCATTCTATTGGTGAGCCAGTTGGCTACCCATCTAGTGACATATGGGTTGATTCCTAGCTGGGTGAGTTTCTCAATGAAGCCTGAGTGGGAGTTTGTCTCCAAAGCTTTGGCTAAGTCAAGATAGGCTGTATGTACTGTTTTGCCTTCATCCAGGGCTTTGGTGACATTCTTGAATAAGTCCACCAGGTTTAATAAGCATGAGCTACCCTTAACAAAGCCAAATTGGGTTGGGTCAAGAGTCTGAAGGTCACATATGCCTTTGTTGATAAGTTCCATGATGATTCTCAGTTTGGCCTTGCAGATAAGGCTGATTAGGCTTATGAGTCTATAGTTCCCAGGGTCGGCTGATGGACCCTCTTTGTTCAAGGGAATTACTGTTGCTGTTTTCCACTCTGCTGGGAAATCCAGTACTTAGACTGTGGTTGAAGAGAGTGTCAAGTGGTTCTGCTAGGTCCTGCTTTAGACCATTTAGTAGGCAGCCTGGGATGTTATCTGGTCCCATAGAGGCTGTATTTGACCTGCTGTTTGGAGATGCTAGGTAGAGGACTGGTGACAGGTATGCTTTAGGGTATGTATGGTGGGGACAGGGGGTGAAGTTTGCATCGAATTTGTCTGTTAGTAGGTTGGACATGTCTGCAGGGTCAGTATGAGTGGTACCATCAACTACTAGTTTGGCACAAAGCTGGGCCTTCTCTGTTAGATTTCTGACCTACCTAAAGAATGCCTTGTGGTTATCCATAGCTATGGATGCTAGTTTAGCTTTGTAATTGGCTTTAAATGACTTTACAATATATCTAATTTCCTTGTTCAAGCTGTGGAGTGTCCTTCATCTGCTGAGTCAATTCCCTCTTGTACTTAGACATTAATTTCTTTCTTTTCTTGCATAACCTATTTATGCTTGATGTCCACCAGGATAGCTTGTTTTTTTTTTGTGAGGACCTTGTTTTGATCTGTTCAGGTACAGCCAAGTCTATACTTTTGTGTAGGTGCGTATACAGGGGATTTCTGTATACCTTTGTATAGGAGTCATTATTGACAGTGGTAGCAGGGGGGGTTATAACTGTTTATGCCATTGCTTAGGCAGCTATAGTTTGCTTTGGAGACGTTTTTCATCCTGTTTGCTGTTGGGGTGGGTGGGGGGTTAGATATGATGGTTATTTTGAATAAGACTGATTTATGATCAGACCTTACCAAGGAGGGCAACACACAGGATTTAGTGCAGAGACCCCCTGTGTTGATGAGTACTTAGTCTAGGATATTTGAGCCCCTTATGGGGGTGCAGACTATCTGTTCCAGGGCATTTGTATTAACAAAGTCCAGGAACTTTAAGGTGAGTGTGTTTGTGCTCATATATGACTCCCAATCAATGGAAGGATAGTTGAAATCAACCATGACCGAGGTGTTTGGCTGTATAGTGAGTGACTCGTAGTTACATGTAGACAGAGTTGTTCTCGTGGTTCATGGTGGGGGACCTATAGTTTACAATGGTATGGAAGGGGGTTTTACCTACAGTTAGTTGGACTTGGAGTAGCTGTAGGGAGTTGTACTGTTTGACCTGTCTTGAGGTATATTTGCCTTTAATGAAGATGGATACACCTCTGCTTTTGGTTCTTTCACTCTCCTTTTGAGGTCTGAACTTGTGGAAGGCATTGTCGCCTTGCATGCCTGGGGTGCTCTCTGTGGCCCTGAGCCATGTCTCTGTGACTGCACAGACATCGGCACCTTCCAAGGTAAGGAGTGCTTGCAGTGAGTGCAGTTTCTGATTAAGACTACTATCCATAACAAATGCAATGTTGCCATTTGCATGGCGACAGAGCTGTTGATGTCACTAGTGATTGTAATGGTGCATACCTTGACACAGGCAGAAAGAAGAGTGTTATCTTTTTAAAGTCTATAGCAGCTGAGGCACCGGTGGTGGTGCTGCGGTAGCGTTGTTGCCTCACAGTTAGACGTTCCCTGGTCGATTCTCAGTTAGAGCGTCTTCTGTGTGGCGACATGCGTGAATGGGCGTTCCTTCATTGAAGGTTGTGCGTTAGGCCCGGCAAGGCAGCACATAAAAATCTACTGCTAATCATTAGTGGACCGGAGTTCCGCTGTGGCAACCCCTAACCGGGAAAAGCCGAAAGACACAAACAAACAAACAGCTGAGGCACTGTGACTGCATGTCATGGACAGAATAGACTTCTACTGCTGGAGTCATCCTGGGGTATTATCAGGGCCCAAAGAAGTTGTGTTCTTGGCCTTAGAGAGTAAAACTAGGACCTGTTCTCTGTCGATAATTGGAAGGGTTATGTTAGGTGATATTTCCTGGGAGGTGGGCTGAGTATGAGTGGGGATAAAGTTGGAACTGAATTTGTCATTCAGTAGATTTTCTACATCTCTCAGCTCTGACAAAATGGCTCCATTTGCAACCAGTTTGGCACACTGTTGTGTGCTGCTGTTTTTGATTTCTGACACAAATAAAGAAGATGTCATTTACCTCAAAATTGTCTGTCATGGAATTAATTAACCCTTTTAGTTGTCTATTTAGTTTGATGAGAAAGTTTTTAACTGTTTGGGTATTAATATTTTTAATTTAATTTTTTTTTTTTTTAAATTCTCTTTATTGAAACTTTCTTTATACAAACAGATTATACATGCAACATAAACAAAATGACAACACTATATATAGTCCATAGATTGGCGGATAATAATTATACTAACTATATACAGTTATACATTGCCCAACAAATAGATATAACATGAACAGCATGATAGTGGCTGATGATATCAACATAAAAAAAAAAATGCAGTCATTTTAAAATATGATCGAATAGAATTCTCCATACTTCTTTGATTATAGGTTTGTGATTAATATTGTGGAACAGGTATTTATGAGCTTTGAGGTGTTTAATGGCTAGAGATTTAAAGCCTTCCCAAGAAAGAGAATGCCTGTTCTTCCAATTCAAGGAAATATAGTATTCAATTAACATAAAAAAAGGGATCAGAACTCTATAATTCCATTCAGATAGACCAGGGGGTGGAATATGAAGAATGGTAAATTCCCACGAAAGAGTAGATTTTTCATAACCAATTTTCTCAAGTAACACTCTCAAAGTGCACCATAACTTGTAGGTACATTTGCAACTCCAGAATATATGTAGAATATCATCAGTTTGGTTAGAGCAGAACTGACATTTAGGAGAGTGATTGGGTAAGATTTTATTAAGTACATCCGGAGTAAAGTACGCATTATTAATATTTTTAATTTTAGATATGACCGTTTTTCTTTTATTGTACAGCCTGTTTAATTTTGGATTCTACCAGGATGGTTTGTTTTTAGAATTTGTTTTGGGCTTACAACTAGTAGCTCCAACTGCCTCTATGCTACAATTGCCAAGATTGTACAGAGTTTTTTTGTGAACAATTCTGCATAGGCTGCAGTGTTATCTGGGTTTTGGAGGGGCTTTTGAAAGGTTATTGCTTAATAAAAGGAAGTTTACCTTGGAATAGTTTCTAACTGTTACATGGTTTACTGGGGTTGCAGAACTGATTTTTATTTCAAAGGAGACCCCTTTGTTATCTGACCTTACCAGAGAAGACATGAAACTGGGTGTGGTGCAACTTTCTCCCATATTTGTGAGTATCAGGTCCAATATATTTGTACTCATAGTTGGTGTATGCATTTACAAAGTCCAGGCATCTCTGTGCTTAGAAATTTGGGATTGTGTAGGACTCCCAGCTTATGAGTATGGTATTTGGTTGAATAGTGACTGTCTTCAGCAGGTCTAAGTATGAGCTATGGATTTCCTGGAACATAGAAGGTGACCTAGAACCTGCTAAGAAATACTGCGGGACTTTGTGTATGGAAATTTGTACACTGAGAAACTGTAGCTCAGCATCCTTTTTAACCACCCTAGAGGTATGCTTGTTATTGATATAGACTGAGACACCTCCAACTTTAGTCTCTGTCTGTGCAGTTGCTGGTCTAAATGTGTGTAAAGTACTGAAGTGTTGCACTGCTGGAGTACTTTTTGCAGCTTTTAACCATGTCTTGGTAACTGCACAGGTGTCTGCATTCTCCACAGTTTGGCAACTGACATAACTGTTTTTATATCTGTATATTTCACCCCATTACTTATCACTATAGCCTTAATTCCTGCCACTGACAGTAGAATATATTGGACAAATGGACGGATGTAGTTAATGAAATAGTAGAGCCGATGGTGTGGATGACATTGCAGCATGAGTGATCGTGAAGTTTTACCTCCTGACCGTTAGTTCTGTCCATTCATCTATGTGCAGTAATTCCCACTAATGCCCAGCCTAACATACTGCTACAGTGTTACAAGGATATGTATATTTAAGCTAGAAGCACAACAGTAATGCATTCTGGCCTCCACTAGGAGACAGTGCTGCTTCAAACAATCTAGAGATGGCCATCAACAGATGTTCAGTGTCCCCCTCCCCTCAACATTTATACATACAGGCCTAGGGATGCTAATCAATCCCTGATTTCTAATGGTATAGTCTTGTATGCAGTCTTAAGAGACCCTGTTGTGTCAAACTTAGTACAGACTCGCAAGTCCAATGGTAGACTGAATATTTACATAAGGGATCTCAATCTCTTTTGCAACATAAATAGAACATGATGGAGGGATATATATGCATTACAGAGAACACTGCTTCTGTGGAACAGTTTCCACTCCATATAAAGTGAAATACATCTCTTTCTATATTTAAATGCAGTCTGGATGAACAGGTTGGAAATTGCAAAATCCCCATTAGTTTAGCAGCCAGGTCCCTCCTTCATGGACAGGAGCAACAAGTAATTGCCCCAGGATTTCCTTGTTCTGCCCCCTTAGGTTATACATATGTAAAGTTTAAGGGATAAAAGCTAAAAAGGGAATGTAAAGTTATGCTTCTTAAGATCCCGGATCAACAGCATAATATGAATTTATGAACCTAATAAAAATCTGATACCAGTGGGCAGGCCGCACACTGAGTAAACTGTATGGTCAACACGAAGGGCTTTTATGTTGCTCAAGCCATCTTCCAGTCATTAATTGACATGGTAATTCATCCTCATATCCCCCACACCGATGTAGTCACATCTCCTAAAGACTGTTATTCACACCTACCCAAGGTACAGGCTGTCATAAACTCGCAAAAGCAGGCAGGGATTACTATAAATGCCTCTAAAGGTAAAGCTTGCATGACAGGATTAAAATATCTGGGTTACATAACAGTCCCCTATATTCTTGCATTAAAACCTAGCTATGTCTGTAGCTTCAGGCCATTATGACTGGCAGTGCTGCAGAATCTGAATTTTATTCTAGTAACTGTTTCAGGGACCATGACATTTCTGAAGTGGTATGGTGTGCCAGGAATTTGTTTTCCTAATACTTTTCATCTGTAACTTACTAAGCTTTTCTGTGTAACCTGACAGATTATTTGCTTCACATCTCTTTGAGTCTGTGACCAAAAATTATGGAAATCATAAAGAAATTGGTGAATTTAGAAGAAAAATGGTCAACTCCATTAGTTTTATTCCAACCACCACATTCTATTTGTTTTCTCTAAGAGGTAAATTGTTCTTGAAGGGATTATTTAGACATCTGAACACAAGGGTATATATGCAGAAAATTGTGAGGAATACTGAACTGCAGATAAAAAGTTAAAAATGTACGGCAGTTATGTAATTTCTCATATCACCCCATATCTGAAGGCAGTTTTCTTCTTACGTTAAGGGAAACTGTCAATAGCCTTTCATTAAACCCAGGGTACTTAAAGACATGGACTTCCCCAGCTGTTAAGTCATTCTATCTACCCTAGGCATAAGGGTAGCAATTAATCCGAGAGGTACTTTTCAATTTTTGAAAATAATTGCAGAACATAATGGTTTCATGTGGTTTGAAACTATGCCTGTAGGGTTATTTCATTGACAGGTACATTCTTCAATGATCCCTAGTCGGAGAATCTTTTTTGTCTCCTTTTGAGCTGCCTTCCCTATGGAATTCAGGGATCCTGTATGACTTCAGGTTATCCATCTGTGCTGGGTTGGATTCAGTATTATGTTTAATTATGTTACTCTTACATGGCAGTTTTGAAAATATTTCTTTGTTCTATAGTAGAAACAGTTGTACCTCTTGTTTTGGGGATCTGGCAGTGTGTAATCTAATAGGAACATACTTATGGATGATAGCTTTCTCTCCTTACCAAGCTGCCTGACCTCAGCTGCCAAGCTTACCACAGGTGTCTGTACATCCCTCCAGGCTTTCAAAACATTCACGAGATATTTGTTTGAGACATCTGTATTCTATTTGTCTAACTTTATAATTTACGTTACATAGTTTCTGTGTGACCTCAAGGTCCCTGCCAGTTTGCTAGAACTCGTTTACAGTAAAGAGATCTAAAAAGAGAGTAAGAGATCAAGGATTTTAGTCTGGTTTGTATACCGGTATAATCCTCCAATGCACTTAGGGGGAACTTTCTTCTTTGGTGATGCCTATCAACTCTCTGGGGTGCCTCCCACACAGAAGTTCAAACATACAATCTCTTGTTGATACCTGTGGCACTTGTAGGATGGCAAATAGAGATAAGGAAGGAGCTAATCTCAGTGCTTCCCATACACATAAATGACCATCCTTAACATGCATTTTGGGGTCCTGTTGAAATGTTTCACCAAGCTGTAAGTTGGGGTGTGATATAATGACATTTAGCACAAGTCATGCATCCTTTGGACATCAGTTGGGGTTCCCTGATCAGGGGGTATTTCTTTCAGTATCCCCACCATGGAGGAACATAAAACTAGCTAACTTGCTATGGCATTGAATTTGGCATTGACTCTTCAGACTGGGATTTCTTCTGGATATTTGCATAATCTAAGATTGCCAATATATACAGGAATCTATTAATGGACCTAACCACTGGCACCATGGTATCCATAGCAATCAGCTTAAAAGCTACAGAGAGTCGTAAATGGCAAGATTTTTCAAACCACAATTTTGGACTTTCTTATTCTTAGAGCATCCTGCAGAAACGTTTTGTATTTCTCTTTTCTATGTCCAGCCAATAGAATCTTGTTAAAATATTATCATTGGTCATCTCTTAATCTAGGTACTCCCACGTGCATGTCTGTGTGCCAATCTCCTTCCTAGGTTCTTGAAGCATCTGGATACTAACAGCAGGCATGGTGCTTGCCTTTTTTCTTTATTTATCCTATATAACAGGTCATTTTGTAACTCAAAACAGGAAAGTTGCAGTAGGTTCCTCCTGCAATAAGCTAGTTATATTGTCACTGGCTCTACATAAAATTTCATCCTTCCACTGGGCCTTTTTAAAGTTATCTTACTTAACTGAGAGTTGTCTAGGTAAGGGGTTTCTTTTCCAGTAGCTTCCTCGGGGGGGGGGGTGCCTTCTGACTCTTCCCCTATTAGCACATGCAAAGGAATTTCAGTGTCCCACTCTTCCCCATAGGAAGGCGGTTTTCATCAGTACTCAGACTGACCATCAGTTGTACTTACTTTCTAAGAGGTCTCACATACTTTTCTGTCCAGGACATGTCTGGCACCCCCTTCCTTTTCCCTAGAAGTTTCACATCCTGCTTCTTTAGTCTTTGCTTCTTTTTACATGCTGGCTCCTTTTCACTCTGGTTTTATTCACAAAATTGCCTGGCTGTTGGCTTTTCAGAACTGAAAGAACATTCAGTAGACATTTTCTTTTCCACTGCCTTTTTCTCATGGGCCTTTATTTGGCCTAATGTCACTCCACACCTGTTGCTGCTCCTTAGCCTCTGGACACACTGTAGGGCCTTCCTGTTTCTGTCTGCTGATCTATATTCTTTTTTCGTAAGGGTTGTCTATTATTTTTCAATTCCCTATCTGAACACAAGGTTTGTTAGTTCCCTCTCCCCTATTTCAGATGATGACAAAGGTATGGCTGTGGGCTGTTTTTCCTGAGGGCCCACACCTTTATTTTGGGAGCACAGTTTATCAAAAGCACTAACTCCTTACCACTTTTTCTACAACTTTTAAAGTAAGAGAAGTCCTACACAGCTATCATATCATGAGTTAGACATGACACTCTGGAAACAGGGCTTAGTATCTTTCCAAACTCACTTGTGATCTCCATCACAGCAGTTGGGTTCTGTTTCATGCTCCCCATTGTACAAACAGCTTCCACATCCTTTTTTGTCAGAGTATGTTGCTTACATATATTATATTGCCCTGTTGACATATGACCATATTGTTGATGGTATGATTGACCATACTCCCAGAATCTAACAGCCCTGTAATTCTCTGCTGTGCTCCAGTACATCCATTTAATTAATATGGTAATTGCACAGTAACAGAATTCAATTTGAGGCATTCTAGGAGAAGTTGTATCCCATTCCAAAGGTTAGACAGCATTTACATTCCTCTCAATAGTTTTGACATTCACATCAGAATTAACATTTTTGTTATATTTAAGGAATGTGTCACCTTTTCCAACAATGAAAAAAGTATATGAACAGTTGCACTTTTGTCTTAGCAAGTTCTTTTTTTCTTCTGTTACTCTAGGTGAGTCAAGTATTTTTTTCAGTTACTTTAGGTGACTCATACTTTCATGACTAGGAGTCTCTCATCCAAAATAACACAACTTTCTGAAACTTTCTGGATTTTACTGACACACAGTTTTAATTACAACTGGTAGTGACTAATCAGTTAGTCTGAAATGTCTCTACCATCATTTCTTTAGTATTATGTCCGTTTGGACCGAACCACAAACATACTATTTGCTTTAATTCAGACAACTGCGATCTTTTCATTCAGCTTTTGGAAAATGGGTCACACATGAAACTTTCAACTTCGCGTTCCTGCTGTGATCCAAACTCAAACAAGAAAATATTTCATTACTTTCTCATAGTCTTTGTAGTCTGCTCCTTTCATCTCCATGAAAATTGGGTGGGGGGGGGCACGTCTCATAGCTCTGAAAAACATATCTGAGTCCTGTGAGCTTAGTCCCACTGAGTCTGACTGGTCATCGGCATAAACGTGACAGTGCAAACCTCCAAGTCCCCCTTCCAGGTCAGTGGCTTCAGCAGTGGCATGGGTCTTGACGTTGTGTTGAATTTTGTGATTAACACTATTCCTCTGGATGTAGCATGATTGTTTGGAGAAGTTGCTCTAAGTAGCCATCTTGTCAGCAATGCATGAGTAAATTTCCCTTGGGAATGGGGCGTTGCTTCTGAAGCAGGCACAGGCACACTGTCTTTGGGACACAGCCCTAGCTTCTATAAAATGTACACTATCATCAGGTATACACACCGGGAATGCAGCATAAACTTTCACTTACAGCACACCACAATAACTAGAGACACACATACTATCTCAAGGATGCAACACAAAACTTCTGAACAGCAAGTGGAAACCGGTGCACTTCATTTTGGCAAGCTATGGTACTACACTGGGTTTCTGAGCATTGCAGAAAACAGAAAGAAATCTATGACAATGCTGTTTACCTGGAAGCATTAGCTTAAGCTGGGATTTCAGAAAAAAGTGTAGGCAGAAGATTTTTTCCCCACATTTTCCACCAGTGTGGAAAACTGATGCAGCCAACATGATGAGAGCCCATCTGCCTGAGTCATTGCTAGCTCAGGTGTGTGTAAAAGATCACACATTACCTATTGAAAAGTGCAGGGATATTGTGCGAGTGATTACTTTCCCAACTTTAAATGTAGTAAAATCCAAATGCCAAATGGTCACATAACCGAAAGTGGTAATTTAGAAAAAACGACAATTCAGGAATGTTGACTTTATTGAAACTACCTGGACTTCTGTGCCCCCCCACATCCCTGCTACATATATATAATATGTATATATATATATATATATATATATATATATATATATATATATATATATATATATACAAACTCTGGGATTGCACTACAGCGAGGGAAAGGATAAATTTCACATTCCCCACTACAGTGCAATCTCCATTCAGAATAAAGAATCCACAACAGCAAATGGTAGTGTGCATTCTCTGTTGTGGATTCAGACATTTAAAAATCGACATTACAAAACCTTGGAAGAGTGACATTTGACCTTCCAAATTTGCATAACTGTATTCTGACATAGCAAACCCATATGTGTGTATGCGTGTGTGTGTGTGTGTGTGTGTGTGTGTGTGTGTGTGTGTGTGTGTGTATATACCTGATTTTCTCGAGTGTGTGAGTGGTGGAGAGCTGTCTAGTCAACTAACCATCTAGTTAAGAGGTGTGCAAGATAACACAACTCATGGTGTTGGGGAATATGCCTTAACACAGTTTTTATGTGATCTCGGAGTTAATATACTGTCCATTTTAGTAATGTGTGCTAACCCGAACCGTGGTGTAGCCCCTTTCCACATCCCTAACCCTATACCTTAATTAATAAAACCTTCCCATAACGCTGCCACTATCATGTCCACTTTTTCATATATTTATGATAATACACATATAATATCATGTCTGTTTGAAATGCAGATATTTCCTTTTATCATATCTCCTCATTAAAAAAAAAACACTTGTACTTTGTCATAGCTGACAAAGATGTGGGACATTTTTTCTTCTTTTACAGCACATATTCTTTCTTTTTCAATTTCAATTTCGTATTTCATAAGACAGGTGCCTATATTCAAACTTGACTTCCATATAAAATCTTTCCATTCATATACTCTTAAATCTTAGCATTCTTACTTGAGCACTTTTTCTAATGTCTCTTGTGTCATGTTCATAAGGATCTATTATATAAGATTGGTTATCACATTGTACTTTTCTGTTTTGTATATTCTGTATATTTCATAATTTCCAGTCCTGCATTCTAGGCATATTCTTTCATTTCACCCTGCAATGCCTCTCTTTTTCTCCTTTTCCAAAGTATCTAAAATGTCACCATGCTTACATACTAACAGACTACAACATAATCTTATAGCTTGGTCAGTCGTTTTTTTTTTTCAAAATAACGAACAAATGTAAAGACACAAGAAAAACTACAAGATGTAACAAACTCATTCCTCAGTTGTTTATTCAGCATTTCTTCCCTCATTGCAATAATAATTTTCAGGTCCAAACATTATTCCTAAATCATCTAATTCCTACCATTTGTGAAAGAAATTCCAGAAATGGTTTCATGTTGCCATAGACTTTCTTTTTTTCTACACTGATGGGTGAATTTAATCATCACAGTATCTGTTCCATCCTCTGTAACCCCTTAGGAATCCTTCTATCATCTTTAACAAGGCTTTATATTGGAGTCTTCATATACTAATTTTAAGAATAAAATGATCTGCAATGGTATTTTATATCCATTAAATATATCCCATACTGTACTATGTTTAACACTGCAAGTACTTTCTCAACATCACAATGTTAGTTTTTCTCTGATATCTCTTATACTACTTCGTTGATTAGAATTATTATTTCCTACACTTCTCTATTTTAACTCCACAAATTCCTTCACCCACAACTTCTTTTATAATATTTTGAAATCAATATTGTAAAATATTCATGATAATTTTATAATCAACATTCTCCAAAGTTAAGTATTTAAGTTTTGTAAACCTTTTTTATCATTCGTCTTCTAAACAAATTTTAGTATACATTTTATGTATCTATTTACACATCCAATGTTAAACCATTTTTAGTACCTGTAAAAACAATTCCTTTCATTCTCAAGCATGTCTTTATAGAACTGTTATCCTATCCCCTATATCCATTGAAAAATATTTGCCTTTCTTTTACTTATACATCTGTTTAATTCTTACAATGAAATATCCTTAACTAAATTCTTTCTTGCACCCAGTGGAATGTGTCTGTCAATTCATTTAGCATTCTGTAGAGATCTTGTCTCAGTATAGCATTCTTGTAAGTGCGCCTCACTTCTTTTCAAAATGGAAAACTTGTCTGTCACAAAATTTCCATAAACATCATGCAACTCATGTCTGATATGCTCTTGATTTTTTATCTGTTTACCTAAAAAGGATTAATTTCTTCTGTTTTTTTCCTTTCACTATGCAGTTCTTCTAAAATAAAACTAGCCTAATTTCAATCCTTTCTAACTCATACATTTGCCTCTTAATTTGAAGTTATCATTCCCGTTTTCCAGCCTGTCTTCAAGTTCTTTATATATTTATTCATATATTTTTCTAAAGTAATACCAATTGTTTTCTGTCTCCGTATAAACATCTTTATATTTACTTTTATACTGTAACTGCCATTCAGTCCAGGTAGTATAACGCATTTACATGCCTAAATGATCTTGAAATAAAAATTATACATATAGTTCGTCATAACCTCTAAAATGTTATTAATCACAACCAGTTTATTTTCATTACTTTCCTTGTTCATATAGTAAGAAGCACTACTGATCTGAAAAAATATATAAATTAACTTTCTGCCTTATATTGTCTTTATTGCTTTCTGTAAATAACATAATCTATTTCTGTTTTTAACAGTTCCTTGTAGCATGCCACGGTGGTACGGCGGTAGCATTGTTACCTCACAGAAAGAGGTTATCCCTTTCGATTCTCGGCTTGGCTTGGGAGTGCCTTCTGTGCGGAGTCTGCATGTCCTCCCCATGGTTGGGTAGCGTTCGAAAGACATGCGTGCATAAATGGGCATGCCTTCATTGAAGGTTGAGCATCGAGATGGCACCTCGGTGTTTCGTAAAAATCTACTGCCAATCATTAGCGGACCGGAATTCCGCTGTGGTGACCCCTTACCGGGAAAAAGCCAAAAGACAAACAACAACAACAGTCCCTTGTATATGTAAATGCGTTTTATTTACCTAACTGTAAAGAGTTTCTTAACATATTCTGTCCATATCAAAAATACCCTATAAAAACAATATGCATATTAGGCAGGAAATAACCTTGCATGCCCTCTAACATTTATCTGTTTCTAAATCATTGCTTTCCTACTATTGCTAATAATTTTAAAACAATATCATTTAAATGACAATTCAGAATTAATACTCTATGTGGTATTTTTCTATAAATATTCAGTACTTGAATGGTAGGTAAGCATTTCAGCAGTAACATGTCTGAACATTTATCTTCCCCAAAATACCTTATAACTCTATTACTCCATGTATCCTGTATACGTTTCCTTTCAGAATTTTATATATACATTTGTACATCTAAGAGGATAATTATTCAAATAAACATGCAGGCACTTGCAAACTCTCGTCCAGATTAAAACAAAACTTATACTATTTATGTTTATGGATAAAAGCACAAAGTCTGCTTTATTTTTATGGACAAAAGCACTGAGTCTAATACAGTGTTGTGTCTGATTCAGAGTCTGATTGTATTTAGTCTTTGATTTGTATCTTTCTAAGGATTATTCTGTTAATTTTTAATACTGTTTACATTTATAGATGTAAGTACAAAGGTACTCCTTTGCCTTTTGCTAGTAATCACTTTCCCTCGCCAATTTTTTTCCTTTTTCTTTCATATCACAGCAACTTCCAAGCGACTCAGTAATATTTGTGTTTTAAATTCCTCACCCTCTTCTCTTTCTTCATGTTCACAGCCTTTTGTTTGTGAGCTCTCATCAGGTATCTCATCCTGCAGTAAACTACCTTTTACATTTAATTAAAACTCTCCTTTTTCAATTTATTCTGCAGAAATGCCAAGTTCTGTCTCAGTGCATTCATATACCTTTGCCTTTCTATCTAATTCTTCCTGTGTACAGTCAAACCAAAAAAAGTCCCACAGTATTACATTTATAACATTTCATTTCACAATATTTTTGTGTGTACCCCACTTGCCCACACTGATTACATCTTCTCTTAGTGCAGTTAAACATTAAATGGATGGGATCCTCACAAAAAAAGAAAACATTTTAGGTTATCCGCTTATTTCATTGTGCCTCTAATGTCTTCTGTATTTACAGTAAAAGATAATTTACATATATTTCTGCTTTTTGCCTAAGAGTTACACAAGATTCCCATGCCCCATTCCAAGAACCTACATTATCAGAAATTTTAGAAATATGCATTTATTTACACAAGCCTTTAAGGTAGTTAAGAATGTCCATCTTGTCATGGCATCAGTTCAAAACTGCAGAAAAGTCTCTTTTTTAGTAATACATTTTCTTCTGAAAAATATTTTCTCTCTCTCTATATACATATATATATATATATATATATATATATATATATATATATATATGTATATATACATAGATACATGTGTGTGTGTGTATATATATATATATATATATATATATATATATATATATATATACATAGATACATGTGTGTGTGTATATATATATATATATATATATATATATATATATATATATATAGATTCACTTTATAGCATTGAAATACTGAATTATCGAAATTCAGTATCACAAAACTATAAAGTCAAATCACCTAAATGCTGAACATACACAAACGCAAAACACAAAACCGCGAATCTACAAACTCCTATCAAACACACATCAGACACAACAAAACACATACATTCACCGGCATACATACCTCCCAACACATCCCTACAATAAACATAACACACATGCACACAACCAAACACATACACACACCTACCCTTAGTATATGCAGGGAAGCTGTGCCCCCCCTGCACCCCCCACCCCCTACTTATATATACTTACTCCGAGGTCGCACAATACTCCAAAATACACTCAACCCAGCATTGCACATTCCACAGCCCCTGCACAAACACACATCACATACACACAAACACCAGCACTCCAACACTAACACATTCACACTCCACAACACCTACCTTAACCCACACCTCAAACACCCCAGCACACTCAAACACACACAAACCCTCCCCAAATCCTCAAAAACAGTACACTTACCTAACACGCTATCTGTATCGCGGGTTTGACATAATCCATTCGACACTTCTGGGTTCGCGGTTTCCGTTCATTCGACTTTACAGGCTTGACATTCTAAAATTTGATATTTTAGCATTTCGAGCATGTAAAGTGAATCTATATATATATATGTGTGTGTGTGTGTGTGTGTGTGTGTGTGTGTGTGTGTGTGTGTGTGTGTGTGTGTGTGTGTCTATACTTATTCCACAGATATACAATATGTTTTTCAGTTATATTTACCATAAATCAGATTCCAAAGTGGACATACCAGGAAGTTTGAGTTCCACTCTGAATAACAGACAGAGCAACAACTGCTGAAAAGACTAAAGGTTAATGAGTGTGTCCTCCTCAGCATATCCATCATACTTACTCATCTCTTTTAGCTTTAATTAGGACCATGGCGTGTTTTCTGTTAACTTCTTTCCACTTCAGACTTTTCAAAAGCATGTTGGCTATTGCTTCAGAATGGTAGCCATTTGAATTATTGGGACCTGCTGCAGTGAGTCCCAAAATATAGAGACTGAATAGCCAAAAAAATGACTTACATATGCTAAGTGCGAGATGGACATTTCTCAGAATATTTCCTTTTCTACAAGGTATGGTGATCTTGGAGTTGGTATATATAAGTTGGGAGGGGGCTTGCCCCTGCACATAGTGGGGTTGCAGAGGAGCAAGATGTTCAAAGGAGAATAGCGATGTTTGAAATTTGCTGTTCTCCTGGATTTTCAACTATGGTCTGTCGGCACCTGGCATTGCAAGTGCCAGCATTTCAACAGGGAGCCCTGCTTAACTCCTTCTGCTTTCACTTCCTCCCGGCTCGCTATTATTTTCTGTGCCACATTCTAAAGACTCCTCTCAGCTGCGTTTATAGGTTCCAGGGCCAAGTACAGTGTTACAATGACTTGTCTGGACCTAAATGTCATTCCCTTACTTATTAGTTGAAAAACGTAGAAGGACTTTCTTACTACCTTGGGCACATCTTGGTCAAAGGATAGGTTACTATCTTCATGAGCTCCTAGTGAGTCAACTTTTAGGGGTGTTCATTAATGAATAGTTACTCGGGGTGACCAACTTCCCCAATGGTACTATAATGCATTTCTTGGTATTAAGTTTTGAGCCATGGCTTTTGCACCTTACTTCTGTCTGTTAGACCTTACTGAAGGTGTTTTTGTCTTGGGACATCCAGTAACTGTTCCCAGTTTGCAATTATCTGTGAACTTTGTCAGCCAGGGGCATTTGAAATTGATTTTGACCTTCATGAAGTAGCTGCCAAAGAGAAGCAGGTCCAGCACAGAGCCCTGAAGGAATCTACTGGTGCCTGGCCTCTTTCTAGAGGTGGCCTCACTGATCCTAACCTCTCGTGTTCTATCCATGAGCCGGATAGCTATGCATCATGCTATGGGGCATTGTATCTAGGTACACACTATGTACCACTTTCCCTACATCTATTGCCTCTGTAACTTTTTCAAAAAAGTCCATCAGGTTTCAGTAAGCATAACATTCCTCTGACAAAGCCAAATTGAGATGGATCCAGTGTCTGGAGGTCTCCTATGTCCATGTTGATAATTTCCATGATTATTCTTTCCATGGCATTGCAAATAAGACCAGTCAGACTAATTAGACTATAGTTTCCAGGATCTGTTGAAGGTCCTTCCTTATGAAGGGGGGAATGACCATTCCAATCTTCCACTCTCATGGTACAAAACCACTTTTAAAAGTATAGTTAAATGCTGATTTCAGGGGTCCTGAAAAGTTGGATTTTAGAGAACTCAGAGGTTTCCTGGGATATCATCAGGGCCCACTGAGTCTTTGTTTAGCAAGTGTAGCAGGTACATGCTACCTAGTTATAGTTGGAGGGGTTATGCTTGAAGGTATTTTTTGGGGAATAGTTGGGGATGAGGGGGAGGTAAAGCTGAAACTGAATTTGCATGCTAACAGGTTCACTATATTGCCAGACTTGGTAAATGTGGCACCATTAACCACCATTTCAGCACATTGCTGTGTACTGCCCATGAGGCTTCTGACTTAGCTGAAGAAGGCATTTTGGTTATTTTTCACCTGGAAGCCTGTCTTAACCTTAAAGTTGGATTTGCTTGACATAATTATCCCTCTTAGTTGCCTATTTAGTTTGAGAGATTTTTTTATCTTTATGTTAATTACCCTTACTGGTTTTTACCATAATTGTTTTTCCTTTTGTTGTACACCTTGTTTAATATGAGATGCCACCTGCCACAACTGCGGGTATATATTGCTTTGTAAAAGTATTGCTTACTATAATTATAGCATTTATCTGACTGGGATGGATTATCATTGGGTTTAATGTAGTGATGTTGGGTAATCTAAGTGTGAGTAACACCACATGAAGACATATTCTCACTCTGAGCTCATACCAGCCCAGAAAAAGGAGCACATTTTGAAAAAATATCTCTTTTAGATTTTTCCAGGAAACTGTGACCTTGCAGTCCAGTAAAACTAATACCCTGAGTAATGCTATGATAAAAATAAAAAGGAGGATGCAGTGTATCTGGTAATAATGCATGAGTAATCAAAAATGAACAAACATGGGCTGAATAGCTGACAGGAGTTCAGTATAGTATGAGTATGGTGTTCTAATAAGATGTATCATTAAACAGTGATGTTTATTAAAACAGTGACATGTATACTTTTGTTTGACTTTTCTTTTTGTGTGCAAATATAGTGATGTGAACAGAAAAAGCTCCTACCCCTACGTATGTGGTGTGGTGTGGCATCGTTTCATCATATGTTTCCTGGTTTATTTAGTCTGTGGGAATAGGACTAAAGTTAATTTCTGATGAAGTCTATGCTGGATTTACAGACAAAAGCATTCAATACAATTGCTTTCATTTTGTCATTAACAGCCAGTCTGCATTCTTTTTTTTGTTCTGATTTAAATGTAAGGCTCTCTTGTGTTTGTTGTAACGAACACAAAAGATGTGCACATCAAATTGCCTTCAAATCTGTTGACTACTTGTAGTTATGTTAAAATAACAAAGTACAAAACACTTGTGAGACAGTTGTAGAATGTTTTCACTGCATGGAACTGCAGGAAATATCTTCTGAGCGCTAGAATATTCCCCCCACCCCGTTCACAAACTGGAAGCTGCAACTGAAACCAATCTATGTGTAATTTGTACATAAAGTGGAGCTCTAATAAATGGCTATGACAGCAGTGGTTTTGTTCTGGTCATTAACTAAAAATCAAGCATTTAAGATATAACTACAGTAACATTTCATGTGTTAAGTTTTGTGTGTGTGTGTGTGTGTGTGTGTGTGTGTGTGTGTGTGTGTGTGTGTGTGTGTGTGTGTGCGTGCATGTGTGTGTGTGTGCACATGTGTGTGTGCAATGTGTGTACATGTCTATTTGCATGCGCTCATGTGTGTGTGTGTGTGTGTGTGTGTGTGTGTGTGTGTGTGTGTGTGTATGTATGTATGTGTGGGTGTATACACTTATCTATGTGTGTTTTTCTATCCAGTCAGACAAGCATCAAAACATAACAAGGGGGGTGTGTGTATGTCCAAGATGGAGATCTGGTAGCAGTACATTCTCTCAGCTCTCTTACCTCATTACTATTTCTGAGAGGAATTTTATGAAATAAGAAACAAATTGAAAATATTTGTACTATCAACTAACTTCTAATACCTTGGAGCATCTACAGAAAAATTTTTATTGCTTGTCATGAAAAAATTCCTGTAAAATTCAATACCAGAGAATGAGCATCATCAGCTGTTCAGAATGAGTCATCTTAAGAACTCACCTCAGGACTCTTCTCTTAAAAAGGACTTACATTCAGTTATCTCCAATGTCTATGAACCGTCAATAAAATTTGACAAGATGGACAACAAATTAAACACTTTCAAAGAGAAGTGTTCACAACAACTTGAACAACTTCAGGAAATACTCACTCAGCAAAAAAGGCAAATTTTAGTTATGGAACAGTCACTAAATGACATTGATTCTAGGCTTTCACAAAATGAACAACAAACTGCATTTTTATTACAACAGAATCCATACTTATTGGAAAAACTTGATGATATAGAAAATCAAACAAGAAAAAACAACATTCAGATATATGGTTCGCCAGAAAAAACTGAAGGGGACAATATAATAAACGTTCTCACAACCTGGATCCCAAATATAGTGAAACTTCCTGAAGCCCTTTCATATGGCATTGAACGTGCACACAGGTCATTACCAGCCCTAGGAAATACTTTGTCAATCAAAAATAAACCAAGATTCATAACTGTGAGATTTTTCTCTACACAGGACAAAGAACTTATACTAAGAAATGCCTGGGCTAGCTCACCTATCAAATACCACAATGCCTTAATTAGATTTGATAATGACTATTCTACAAAAGTGGTCTCCAAAAGAAAATAATTTCTACCAATAATAAAAATTCTAAAAAAAAAAAAAAGCAACTGAAAACTCATCTTTTGTTTCCAGCAAGACTGAGAACTTTTCTACTAGAGGGAATAAAAATATTTGAAAGAGTGGACTCAGCAATAAAATACCTTTCTAACAGCAACACCCTAACACAAGAATAATTTATGGACTGAACAAACAGTAAACCAAATGAAATGCAGAAGTAAATGACTGGAAGACTGTTGAACAGAAGAAAAAAAAGCTAAAGGAGAAATAAATATATATGCTACATATATTTAAAAGTTTAAAAAATACTTTAAAACAGCAAGAACGTTTTCTATCATCAAACTCACTCAAACAACAGGTACCTTTTTCACAGTTACTTTCTTATGTACATTTAAAGTTAAAAAAAATTAAACAAATCTAGTTTAACCATTAACATTTATCTAAATATTCCATTATTTAAAAGTTAAGTCTTTCTTCATATAGCTACTTAGTTATAATTTATAATTTATAATATTCTCTTGTTAAAATATCTAAATATCTTAAACAGTAAATAACAGACAGCATATATCTATGTATGGGGCTTAATCTAATATAAACATAATTTTAAGGACTTTTAGTAGCAACAGAAACATATTCCTTTGTTTTTTGAGCTAATAAACGAATGCCTAGAAATATTAATTGGGAAAACACATAACTTGGGGCTGGTAAGGTATATTAAATAATATATTTGAATAGAGATTTAACCCAGATGTACTGTTGTAAGAATTAAAGGTTTTTAACTCAAGTTAATGTTTGCAGTTGTGACTTAATCAATATTGCATAGACAGTGTTGCTTGGTACATTTGAAAGGCACCATATTCATAGTTTTACAGTTAAGCCATATATTCACGAAGATTATTGCATAGCTGCATGAGCTTTACCTTGTTTTTGAAAGAGAAAAGTATCCTCGAGACGATAGCCTTAATTGCACAGCTGGAGTCGCTTTGTAATGCTGCAAATCTCTGCAAGCACTCTCTGTTTATGTACGTTGACCTTTAAATGTTTGTATATACGTCAAAAGGCAATGACGTTAATTCAAAGCACACACTTGCCTATTAAAGTGGCAGCACTTCTAACCAACTATGTATATGAAATTAATGTAAGGCAATGCAGCGATATGTACATTTTGATTGTTTGAAAGGGTAAATGAGAAACTAGTTAACCCAAATCTACTATTTATATTAAAAGTGCAAAAAAACAAGTTAAAGAACCTTTAGGATGTTTGGTTAGAATAAAGGAAACCGTAGCTGACAAGATAGTATAATTCTTATTATTTTTTATTTTGCTGAAGTGTGTCAATTTTTCTCTTTCAGCCAATTAGAGCTGATATAAACCATTTATGTTGATTCAGTTCAGGACATTTGCGATACAGTTACCAAAGACAACATTTATCAATCATCTCATAGTTCTACACAAACCTAGTAACCTGACAGCATTTAGTTAAACTTTTACTTGACAGCCTGGGATTCATTAGGTTTATGTTCAGCTCTCAGATTCACGCTGAAATTTTTCAGCGCTTGATCAGTATTCATGTTTCAAACAGATGTTGTTGAACTCTATATGACTTTAAGTCATTATCATAAACCCTTTTAGGGACATGAATTTACTGTTGTTTTATCTACTACATAGTGAGCATTAGAACATATAAAAATATTTTCTACTAATATGACTGTTACAAGTTTACTATTATTCTGTGTATATTAAAGCAGGTATATAACACACAAACACTACGACATATATGTTAATAGATATAAATGGATTATAATATTCAGTACATAGCATCAATGTGTCACAAACCAAAAGCACATATATAGTAATTTTTAGTTAAATATTTAATGTTCAACGTAAGTTGTTGCTCCTTGGAAAAAAAGTGTTATTAGCAACAACTTTTATGTTAAAACACTCAGGTTTTAAGAAATTAGCTTAAGTAAACTTTATGGTAGTGCTCTTCTCAATATATAAAATGTAAGCGTGTCTCTATGATTACATGTTATGCTTATCCCTGATATTGATCATATATTTAAATATATCTTAGATTAGTTATTCATGATCCTATGATTTTACTTAAGTCAAATGCTCAGGTATGCAATTACACTCTATGTGTTTCAGAAACTAATCAGCTCAACTTTCAATTAAGGTATGTTTGAAATATTACAGGATATAATTAAGATGCTGTTCTACACTGATTTTTATCCCAAACTTAAGTCAGAGGCCTCATGAAAAAAATGATATTTAACTTATTAGTGGAATGTTGTAACAGAGTAACCACTTTTGATTCCAGGGATTTTCACTATATGTATTATAGTGGTATAAAGTAGATTGTATGATATGTTTTATATGATTTACTTATTTTTAAAGTAAATGTTTAATTTAACATATGATAAACAGCTTATACTAATAACATAGCTGAAAGACTACCTCACAGATGTTACTAACAGAAGATTATTGTACTCTCTGAGATGATTTTATGGGGAATAACATGGGCAGAAATGTTTAGTGGAAAATCCAAAAGGTATAGAAGAACTTGACAAAATCTTGAACCAAAATTGAGATATTCAAATGTTTTATCAATAAGTGTATTGTACTACATTTATATAAGTATAATGTAAACTACCACACTGCTTTGAAGTGATCACAAGTGTAACTAGGAAGCTTTGCTTCCCAAATCTTGATTGAAAACAAGTTTTAACTTAATCTAATGATATAGTAAAATAATGTGATATATTGGCTATATAACTGTATACTAGACAACAGCTTTACAACATAAATATTATATGTCATACATAAAGCCTAAATCAATATTAGTATATAAAACATTTTGTAGATTTTGGAAACAAAATACCACCACATTCGCAGTCACATGTATACACACATATGCAAACAAATAAAATGTAATACGATAATGAATCCTCTAATATAAATTACCCAGCTTAAAGTAACAATATCAGCATTATGAAATATTTGAATCTAAAGTAGTGAGGTGATATGTACATTTAAATTAATGATATCATCAAAAAAGTTAAAACTTCAACTGAGAATGAAATTACTTATACATGAATGGTATAGGTAATGATCCAACCTAATATAGTAATACTTTTAAAATGCTTTTCTAAGCCTTATACACCTCGATGGTTTGAGATCAATGATATTATGGTTTGAAAGCATATAAAATAATCTGAACCTTGATATGAATGCTTACTCTCAAACCTCACACAAGTGTACCAGATGATCCTAATAAAGCTATATAGACTGATACAATTAAAAGGAGGAAAAAAGACTACTGAAAAGGACATGATGTTGTTCAATAAATGTTAATTAGATTTACAGTCTAACGTTTATGCTATATCAGACACATGTAGTAGATCCTGCAGACATAGAAGACATCTTAACCCTAAGAAATTTAATAAGATCAAAATAATAACAGATAGGATTTAGTATATTCGAATTAATGCAACCAAGAATTTTCTGTTAGCAGTTCACTTTAGGGTAACTAGCAGACATAAAGTAACATTAAGTAATTTAACAGTACATAACTAAAACAGATATATATATGCTTCATATCAAGATAATTAAAATAACCTACTATTCATATGTTAAATCTCTCCAGCCCTTTCTTGCTTATAGAGTAATAATAAGATTAAACTTAAATACAAAGTCCTAACACCTCTTCCTCACTTTGATATGATCATAATTCATCTACGAAATCTGATTTATTTGTTTATTTGTTCGAAGCAAGACATATATTAGCTATTTTCAAACACAAAAGTTAGCTGAATAAACAACAGATTCAAAAATAACTGAAATATAACCACCTGCTGATTATATTATCTCTTTAAAATATGTAAATATTGTTGCACAAGTTAAGAGGTTAAGAGAGTTGACCTAAGCATTTTATGCAGAGTAAGAAGATTTGCTTGGGTAGTTTTACTAGTCAAGCAAAGAGGTATATTACCTCATAGTAATAGGAAATGGGTTATAAGGTTAAAAATTTCAAGTTTAGAAGTTTATTTGTTTTTTTATAAAGGTTTGGTGTCTATCAGAAATATACAGAACCTATATAAAAGAAAATATTTGAACCTATTCTCTAATTCAAAACCAATAATCAAAATTATTTACACATACCATTCTACAAATTTAAACATAAAGTAAAACATGAAATGTTTGTCTATAAATGTTAATGGTCTGAATAATAGTAATAAAAGGAGAAATGTAATCAAATATATAAATCTGCACAAGGATGTAAACAGCTTAAATATCAATAATTACAAAGTGTTAGTAGTGTGGAGTCTGCATGTCCTCCCCATGGTCGAGTGACATTTAAAGACATGCAGGTAGGTGTGTGCGTAAATGGTTGCGCCTTCTTTGAAGGTTGGGTGTTGGGCTGGCAGCTCGGCACTGTAAAAAATCCACTGCCAATCATTAGCAGACCAGAGTTCTGCTGTGGCGACCCCTAACCGGGAAAAGCTGAAAGTCATTAGTTTTAGTAATTTAAGCAGAAAAAGAGAGGATTAGCTATATTACTTCATAATGCAACCATATCACCTAGAATAATCAAGACACAAATGGTATGTTTTGTCTAGTATCTATAGAATTAAGTAAGAAAATATACGCTTTAGTTAATCTATACTGGATTCCAGGACTTGGAGTTGGAACAGTTAATCACCACTTTGAAGAAATAATACATTTAGCTAAAGGTCGCCTAATAATAGCAGGAGATTTCAACTGTATAACAGAGGACAAAGATACAGATTCAAAAGCTATAAGAAGGAAACCACCTATATCAAAGGCACTTTTAAAATTTATAGATACAGCATGCATAAAATATATAAATGAATTTGCAGATTCGGATTCATTAATTTTCTCTTTCTGTTCATATAGACATAAGTCTAATTCTAGAATTGATAGGATATATGCATCTAATGACATAATAACAAAAATTAAGTTAAAATTATAAATTGCCCCCTGTCAGATCATAACACACTAGTTTTTGAGATAGAACTTATATCTATACATTCAAACCCCATTAATAGGATACCTTCTTATCTCACAAAATTAACAGAATTTAAAGAATTTTATGAAAAAGAAATAAAAACTTTTCTTGGACTAAATAGCACAGAGGGCATTTCAGAAATATATATGTTTGGGATTCACTAAAAGCATGCACTTATGGGGAAATATTATCTTGGTACATCAATTAAAGGAAAACATGGACTAAAGATATGTTACAACTTCAAAATAAAGCAGACAAACAAACTAGAAATACAAAAAGGCAATAATGATCTAGTTTCACAACTTTTGCAAACCAGTAACAAATATACAAAAATACTACATCATAAGATTATGGTTAATCTAGAGAAGATACAATTATATTCTTATTCTACAAATCCAGCACATCAGAGACAATTAGCTAATAGAACAAAAAAAAATTAAATCCAAGCAAATAAAAGAACTATATATTTCTACTACTAAGAAGAAAGTTACAGATTTAAATGCTATCTTAGAAGCTTTAGACTCCAATGTAACACACATAATTCCTTAAACTCTCAAGATTTATCCGTCAGAGGTATAAAAGATTACCTTAAAAATAATATTCCCTCTAGATTAACACAAGAACAAATAAATACTATAAATAAATCAATCAATTACCATGACAGAATTGAAATCACAAATTAAAAAGCTTAAAACAAATAAAGCACCTGGCCCAGACACTATGTTACCAGAAATGTACAAATTAATACCTAACCAAGCGTTATCTTTACTCTTAAAAATATATGCCATAGTTAAACAAAATATAAATATTCCCCCCTCTTGGAAATATTTGTTGATATCTCCAATAATAAAAGCAGGCAAAGATGAACAACAATGCTCTTCATATAGATCAATATCCCGATTAAACATATATTACAAAATGTTCATGGCAATTTATGCAGACAGGATCTAACATTTTCTTCCTTTGTTAATTCATGAAGATCAGACAGGCTTTATTAAAGGAATAAATACTTCTGACAACCTTAAAAGAATCTTGACAGTAATTAATTACAGCAAACACAGAGGCTTAGATTTAAATATAATCTCTCTAGACATCAACAAAGCTTTTGTTTCTGTTGATTGGAACTACCTTTCATTAGTGTTAAATGAATATAAATCTACAATTTTTAATACTCTTATCCAATCATTATATGAAGACTCCATAGCATATGTAAAACTAGAATCACATAGATCAAACCCCATACCAATAAAGAAAGGGATTAAACAAGGTTGTCCTTTATCACCATTGTTATTTGCATTAATTATAGAATTCTTTCGCAAACCAAATTAGATTAGATAATAAAATCCAGGGTATAGAAATCAATAGAACATTAAACCTTAAACTCCAACTCTTTGCTTATGATATACTTTTAACCCTGTCAGATACTAATCAATCTTTGCAAGCTCTATTTAGTTCTATAAATACTTGCCAAAATATCTCGGGCCTACAGTTCAATGAAAACAAAACAAAAATCATCCCCTGTAATTGTAAAAAGAAATATATAAGTAAAAAAGTCTCTAAATATATAGTAACAGATACCAAAATTATTTAAGTATTAATCTACTTGATTATTTAAACTACTCTCTTATATTCAACTATAATATACCACTAGACAAACTAGAACAAACAATGTCAACTGGAATAAATTCATATTCACAATGGAAGATAGATTATTTTTTATTAAATCAATAATATTTCCCAAGGTATTATACCTAATACAGAGTTCTTTATTGCCTCCTCCCAAATATATTATTTAAAGGTATAATAAATTAACATTAAACTTTTTATGGTTTCCAAATAAACCCTGAATTGCTCTGAATAAACACTTACCAAATTGAGATGGTGGAATTAATTTACCAGATATTGAGATATATATTTTAGCCTCTGTTGTCAAAAATGTAACTTTATGGTTAAACACCTCTTACTTACCTATATGGAAGCAAATTCATGAAAAGATTTATATAGAGCATAATAATAATCATATACAAGACCGTCTGTCCATCATGCCAACACCCCTTGGTTGAATGTTAAAAGATTTAGTAGAAAAAAATAAAAATAACAGATTATAATCAAATTACATAAGCTTCACGCTAACAACATTTTAAAAATTCATAAACAAGATCCCAGATATCAACTCTTGTTTTTTTTCTACTCTTTCCCATAACTTTTACACCTACTATTCTTGATACATTTCAAATACATAAAATGAACTTACTCAAGAAGAAATCATTATACTTTTGGCATCAATTGATAGAACTAGGAAATGTACTATATAAATACCTTTATCATAACCACAAAACAACCTTATCAGGGTGGTGGTTACCTGTCTAATATTTAAAAAAATGTTTAAAAAAACAAAATTATACCACATAAAGTCATATTGGGACTATTACACATTAATAAATGAACACCCCCCAACTGAAAAAAAAAAGATTATTTTAAAATTTTCAAAACGTTCAACATTGTCAATTCAATGGCAGATATTTACCTGGAGATCTTTACATAAAATTTATATACACCTCACAAAATAGCCATAATATTTGCTAGCGAGAAACAATGTTGGACATGTGAAATTAAAACAAAAGCTTATTGGCAGCATGTTTTTTATGAATGTAAATGTCACACCTTGTACTGGAATAATATGAATTATTTTTTTCAGGTTGTTTTCAATGATAATTATCATTTAACT
This sequence comes from Protopterus annectens, assembly GCF_019279795.1. Classification (NCBI taxonomy): domain Eukaryota; kingdom Metazoa; phylum Chordata; order Ceratodontiformes; family Protopteridae; genus Protopterus; species Protopterus annectens. The sequence goes on from NC_056743.1 coordinate 1,816,737,447, forward strand.
AAATCAATGATATATTTAACTCTCCCATTCCTGACTGCATTCCAAAAAAGCTTTGTCAATCTTATGGACATTACTAGCAGTAGCACACAAAATCATTACCATTCACTGGAAAAGTGTGGCTTCTCCTACTTTCAAGGAATTTCAAAATCTAGCCTTAATTGTTGGATGTATAGAAAGATCTACATTGAAGAACAGGACTAGCAGACCTACATCATATTATAACTCTTGGATGAAAATACTGGAAATACTTGAGAAAATGAACAAAGACATATGATTTTATGTTGTAATCTTCACACAATGTTCAAATCTATTATTATCTGTATAGACACCAATGTATATAGTTCTACAATGTTTTGAAGTTATTAAGTTTTAGGATTGTATGTATGTTATTCATTTTTATTTCATGTAATGTTTGCCAAAAGATGATATATTAATCAAAATAAAAAAATTTGAAAAAAAAACATAAGAATATATATATATTATTATTATGTTTATAAATCATCTGTATCAGCTGGATATATATATATATATATATATATATATATATATATATATATATATATTAATTTTACTGAGAAAATAATACGTATTTTCTGACATTGAATTCTTGCTGCCTTAGAACTGAAATTAAAATGATTTAGCCAGTCCTTTTTCATACTTTATAACTTTTTTCACTTCTTATTTATTTATTTCTAGATTAAACTTTCGTCTTGGCAGAAGGACAAACCAGGATCATGGTACAGCAGCTTTAAACGTGGAAGACAGGTATGGATTTTAAGAGCATCCCCATTATTCGATCTTTGCTTACAGAAATGTTATCTTTGACAGCACTTGTTCTGTTGACATTCCAAGGACTGTAACAGTGATCTTCAAAATAATGGGAAATAAAGTATGGATTTCAGGAATGTATACTAATTCTGAAACTGCAGTATCTAGGAATATCCTTGCTGCCAGATACGCTGATCTAAGAGTTAGTATATGTAAGTAGCTGGGGATATAGGGTTGCCCTGGACCCCACCCTGGAAAAAATCAATAACTATTTAAAGGTGTAACAGCAAGTTCACTATTTCATATTTTATTCATGGATTATATTTCAAAAAGTTGGGAGTCACAAAACTGAGTCTCACATTTATGTTAGGGAGGAAGAACACTGCCATGCTAATTCCTTCGACCTTTTCTACAATATGGTTTTGCTTCATAAGGATTTGGAGATGACTGTTTTATCAGGTAGGATTTGGAGATGATTGTTTTATCAGTTAGGATTTGGAGATGATTGTTTTATCAGGTAGGATTTGGAAATGATTATTTTATCAGTTAAGTTTTCACTATTGCTGCACCATTTATGTCACTGATGCTAACTGTTTTATCAGTAGAGGCTGGATTATGCATTTCATCTATTTATTATTTTTAGCAACTTATTTTTTTTGTTAGGACCACTGATACAGTAAATTTTTAAGAGGTCTATTTTTAAAAGACATGGGTAAAGAATTGCCACAGTACCTGTGAAACAGAAGTAAAGCCACTGACAATGTATCATTGGCACTTGTATTAATTGCCAAATTATTGAAAATTTTACTTAGTGTCTAGTTCTTTCTTCTAGGTTAGTTGTAACAAATTCAAGCTTACTGAATTTTTGAGAGTAAAATAGCATCTCTGTACAATAATAGCTTACCCATGAGACTGTGAAATTATATTTAGAACTATGAGGATGCGGGATTGCAGCCCACTGAATGGGGAAACTGAAAGAGGATTGCCCCAGAATTGCAGTGATAGGGGTTTGGACCTCATCAATTGGGGGAACTGGGAGAGGATTGACGCTTGAGTAAATATTTTCTATTGCGTTTCATTACAAAGTCATTGATTATGCATTATCAGTGTTCAAACTGTAGTGTGATGTTACTTCTTTTACTGAGTAACAATATACCCTACATAAAGGAAGTAAACTGTATACACATAGATACAAATACTCTTGCGTGCATGTGTGTGTGTGTGTGTGTGTGTGTGTGTGTGTGTGTGTGTGTGTGTGGAGGGAGGGTATCTGTCTGTGTGACCCAAAGTGATGAAGCTCGGGAAAAATGGAGAATGTCTATTATTATGACATATTATATGTTGTAATTGTGTTCTTAAACCCAGTGTATATGTTATTGCCTACCCCTTAAGATAATTTCACAACATAATTCCTTCCCTCTCCCCATTTATTAGCTGTTGGCGATAAGCACCTAAGTAGAATTTTGCAAAATCACTCACCTTAAACTGCTTATCAGGCTAAGTGATCTTTGACAAAATTGGTTAATATTAAGTGTACCGATACTGCTTGTACTGATTTTAGTATTAAATTAGTGAGATTTTTTTACTATAATTATTTTACTGGTTCTTGCTGGTGGCAGAACTTCCAGGCTAGTTGTTTTGCATTGAACTTTAAATACTCAGTAGTAAGTGCACCCAAATATTATCCTAAAACTGAACTCTGAGCATCTTTAGTTACCCCTGTCCCCAGAGTAATTCCTGTTGGTACCATGGACCAGCACTTCTCCCATCTTCTCTAGCCAGCCTGATTGAGATGAATATTTTGAGACAGTGTAAGAATTGTCTGATGATCATCTATTACTCAAACAGCATAACCAGTGTGTGAGAGATGTACATATATTATATCCTTGGAGGCAAAAATCTCACACATAAACTCAAACACGAAAACATCAGTAGTACATCATGCATCACATCTCTCTAAGGCCATCACATTATACATAATCCATCATATGCTGAGGTTCTAAAGATTAATTTGCCTAAACCTCAAACAACTCCAAAACACAACATAGGCACAAAGCACAATCAGCAAGTTAAACCTACCCCTTTACATAGCACAAGTAGTCCCAAAGTCACAGTTGCTGAGTCCGTAAGGCAGGCATCGACCCAAACAAATGTTCTTATTAAAGGTGACTCCATTGTAAGACATGCAGCTGTACCTCTTAACAGGCTCAGCAAGGAATAAATGATGGTTAGTTGCTTGTCTGGTGCCAGGATACATCCGATCATGCATGCACTCAAGTCCTTGGACAACAATATTACTCTGTCATAGTTCATGTTGGTGTCAATGACTTGAGGTGTACTTCCCTGGACTATATGAAGAGAGACATGATGGAGCACTTGGACTTTGTTCCCAAAGTAGGTATGAGCCTAGCACTAAGCAGCATTCTATCTTCTCCAGGATGATATTGCGATATGAGCAAAAAATAATTGACTTCAATAAGTAGCTTAGTTTTTGGTATCATTCATAGAGGGTCCCAAATTTGTCAGTCTGACAGGATATGATTGACAGATCACACTGCTTCACCAGGGATTGCCTGCATTTGACCTCTCTGGGGTTTTGATTATTGGCAAAGACATTGCCCACCCCAAAGTGCCTTTTTTAGGCAATTTCAATCTAACAAACTTACTAATATAATGAAAGAAGCAAAGGGAAATATAAAGGTTTTACTAATCAGTGCTAGGAACCTAAACATACTCCACTATCTAGAAGCTGTTCTCACCCAGGAAAACATTGACATTTGTCTAGTGACTGAGACATGGTTTAAAATAGAGAGTACTGCAGCTGTGCAGGACTGTAATGTTTTCCACACATTTAGACCAGCAGCTGCTCAGGAGTGGGACAAAGGTGGTGGTGTCTCAGTCTACAACTAGTTCACATCAAGGCTAGAAAAGGAGGATTATGCACTAGAGTTTTGTCATGTCCAAATAACCATCAGGAAAGTCCAGTTCTGTATACTAACTAGTTATAGAGCTTCCAGTATGAAAGTCATAATGCCTGATAATCATTCAGTATTAAACCCAATAGCATTTTCCTATGTGATCTAAACTATCCAGCTATAGACTTGGAAACCTACACCACCACTAGTGCACAAGCACAGAGATTCCTGGATTTTGTTAATACAAATTCCCTGGAACAATTAAAGAGAGTACCCACTAGGGAGAATAACATATTGACTCTTGTCCTTACTAGTATGGGAGCATCTTGCACGATCCCTTATGTATCTTCACCACTTGTTATGTCTAACCATAAAGCAGTCTCCTTTGAAATAAAATTGAAAACCAGATACTCCTTCCACCCAAGATACCTTTAGAAATGTCTTTAAGACAAACTACCTGCTCCTAAGTGATACATTGGCAAGTTTCAAATTCCCACCAATCCCAGTTAATTCTACTAAATATGCAGAAACATACAGTACCGCACTATACCAGCATGTAAACAGCTACATAAATGCAGTTGTACCCCATAGGAACAAGTGCAGGGCAAACCCCAGAAATAAATCCAGATGGTGGAACCATAATATCAACAAACATTTTAGTAAAAGGGAGATAATTTTGACTAAACGTAAGAAACATAATTCCCAGAATGTAAGAGCCATTGTCACTGAAATAAACATACAGCTCAAGAGCTTAATGAAATCCACCAAAGACTAGTTTGAGGCTAAACTACTTACCTAAGTCAAAGATAATCACAAGGCAGTTTTTAGTTATGTTTGTAATCTCATAAAAGCACAACGCAACAATTCGCTGAGGTGATTGTGGATGATGTTACCCACATGAGGCTTAAGATATGGTGAACCTATTGGCCAATAAATTTAGCTCTGACTACTCCTCTCACCCCTTCATCTGTCTCTCAAGATGTACCTGAAACTGGCTTTACTCCAGTTATCACACTAGACCAAGTCCTAAAAGTGCTATTAAAAGGTAAAAATACTGCATTGATGGGTCTTCACAGTATCACTGGATGCATCTTAAATAACATAAAGCATGATTTAGCCACACCCTCAACAACACTGTTCAGTCTCAGCCTCCATACAGTCTTTTTTTTTTTACCAAGCAAACAGAGAACAGCTACAGTCATTTCACTGCATAAGGGAGGAACTTCCACAGACAGAGTCAGTTACAAACCCATTAGGGTAATGGTCCTCATATGCAAACCATGGAAAAACGTATCATGTAATTAATCAGCCATGACATAGGAAATCTCCAAACATTAGACACATCTCAGTTTGAATTCCTCAAGGGCATGTATTGCTTACTTGACCTAGTGGATTTTTTTGAAAAGATTGTCAAAGTAATGCATGAAGACAAAATGGTACATACCGCATACTTGGCCAAGGCTTTTGACTCAATTCCCCGCTCAGGCATAGTGCAAAAGTTAAATAAACTGTCAAAAACCCCTATATCATCCAGTGGATTGACAACTGACTGACAGCTAGGATGCAGGAAATCAAAATAAGGGAAGTTATCTCCACAAAGAGACCAGTCACCAGTGGAATCCCCCAGGATTCTCTACTGAGAGCTCTGCTGTTCGAAATCTACTTTTCTGAAGTAAAAGCCAATACCAAAGGGTTCTGGCTGACTAAATTTGCAGATGACTGCAAGCTAGGAGCAGTCAGTGACTCTCTAAATGACGTAGCCATCCTGTAGGAAGGTTTATGCCAAATAAATAACTGTTGCCAAAATGTACTGAAATTAAATGCCAAAAATGTATTATTGTATCCCTTTGGAAGTCATCTATCTCAAGGAATTTCAGCATTAAGAATACACCCCTAAGAAATGACTCGATTGTTGGGAATTTGTGAACTTATGTAGACAGGAAACTAACTTTTGACCAATATGTGTCCATTGTTGTAAGAAAGTCCTATATTGCACAGCCTATAAACAAAGGGATTTTATCTAGATCTGAGGAGGTCATTATCCCCTTTTACTTAACTCTCATTAGGTCAGTCATGGAATATAATGCCCCCTTTTGGCATGTATCTGTCCAGACACAGACAACAGCTGGAATGGCCTTAGGCCAGTCATTGAATATAATGCCCCCTTTGGCATGTATCTGTTCAGACACAGGCAACAGCTGGAATGCCCACAGAGATACCTTACTAAAGGAATAGAAGATCTATGGATGAGAAACACAGAATTTACCTGAGGACTGCCCCTGAGCTACTAATGGACATTGGCATCAAATTCTTATTGTCCAAACAAATTTGTCCACTACTAATAGAAATAGAAATGTTAATAACAGTTTAGTTTGTGCTTTGGATTTGTCTGTAGACAATTTTGCTATCAGGAATATAATCCAGGACAATTGGCGGATTATAAAAGGGAATGTAGATTTATGGAAGACTGTGGGGGGAAAACCTCTGTTTACAAAAATAATTTTAGTTTAAAGACTTTATTACAACATGATAGTAGTCTGGTTAAACCTACCCTTAGTGATAGACTGAAAGGCACTTATAAGTGTGGGTTCTGCACTGCGTGCAGATATATACATGAGGGTAGTTAATATCATGTTACTACATGGTAACATTGTACTGACAGCCAGTGGGAGATTTACTTGTACTTCTACTGGAACTGTTTCATCTCTGTATGCATGGGATGTGAAGTCTTTTACCTATGTATGACCCCAGGAGCCTTCAATAAAAGGATACAAGAGCATAGTTATGCTTTACAAAGTAAGCATCCTAATAATCCTTTATATAAGCACAGTATTGCATCTAAGAATGTTTAATAAATTTCTGTTTTTTGTGTTGGAACAAGTACCAGTAGATAAAAAGGAGGGGGACCATAAGAACTTTATAGAGAAAAAAAAAGAAACTATGTGGCAGATAAAGCTACAAGATGACCAATAAACTGGTCTAAATGAGGTGTTTAATATTAAATGCTTTCTTAGGGATAGAAGGATGAAAGTTAGAAAACTTATATGATGTTATGGTATGACAATGATTTTTTCCTGTATTTTTCTGTGTTCTTAACAGTCTGTGTCTTTAAAAAATTTGAATTGTGATTGAATTATTCTATTATCCTATTATTTTTTTTTTATGTAAAAATATCTGCATTTGAATGCAACGTTTTTTTCTGATGAAGTCCTGTGGACAAAAGTGGATAAATAAACTTATGCTACTCTTAATTGCTCACATTTATTCCTTCCAGTCTCAGTACAGCAAGTAGCTTTTTGCTTTTAAATAAACAAATCAGAAAATGTGGCTCCAGCTTTTTATGAAAGAATGTTTGTAGAAAACCTAAAATAAAGTACTATTGATATAGGATAATGTTGCCGTCTTATGTCACCTAGTCACAGGCATGAAATTAGCTTTCTCACACTCTTGTATTTTTTTTCTTCTCTCACTCTCTGTCTCTCTTAAGTGCAAACTATTTATTCCTAAATGTGGGTCACATGATAGACAAATCATTCTAGAAGTCTTCTATTACAGCTAGATCATCAATCAGGCCCCTGGTACTGACTGCAGTCAAGCCGATTACAGGCCATTTCATTAACAGAGCATGGAAAATGTGCAACTAATCTACATTGGTACTTTAATTCAGTTTATACAGTAGTTTATTACTTGAAATAGCACATGGTACTTCCTTATTATAGTGGCCTTGGCGATATACTTACGTAATGAGTAAAGCAATATAGTAACGTACCCTTAACTGTGTACCAGATCTCATTTGTTTCTGTAAGTATAGGTGCACAATGTCTGACTTCCAGAAACGCACACAATTTTATATTTATTTCTTTATATTCAGTATGTACTTGCAGATTATTATTCCCTAAAATTCTGTTTGAAAAGTAAAAAGTCGATGCACTCACATGTAGCATTTGTGTTGAATAACTGTGGAGATCACCACTTTTTATACTGCAGATAATTAACATTGTAACTGTAATGCTGTACAAATTAGTTTTGCTGCCTCCAGTCCAGGTTGTGGCAGAAAAGCGTCTTTGACCAATCCAGCTAATCGGTTAATAAAAATAATTATAGCAGCCTTGGCGAAATCGGTAGGCGATACAGTTGACGGATTACCCATGTTATGTATATTGTATTATGCATGTATTTGCAACAAATTGCAGGAATAAATTATTGTTATTTCATATAGCATCTGTCCATCATGCCAGCTGCCTGGCTATTCATTCTGATTAAGTTAAGATACACCTCTACTCCTGTTTGTGTAAGAAGAAGTGAGCAACCATTCACGTCATTAGTCATCTTTGTCTTTCAGTTAACTTCTCCAGTGTCTGGGCAGGTACTTCAAATCCAGGAATAAATGTGTATGTGCCATAGAACTGGCATGCTATATTTAATAATGGCACTTTATTCCCATAATTTGTTGGAAATGCATACATAATGCAATATACATAACATGCATAATCCCTCAAATGTATTGCCCTAGCGATTTCACCAAGGCCGCTATAAAAGGAAGTAACCAGCACACTTCCACTCATTGTTGCTCCATAATGTCAGGTGCCACCATTAACAACAATATAACTGTCAAAGGATAAGTTTAAAATCATGTGATGTATCTATGACTGTGACTGTAAAAATTATGCGATATAGCTATAACTCAGACTGTAAATTAATGTTGTAATTTTCATTTCTTGAAAGAAATGTCAGTGTGTGACAAAACATTGTTACCAAGTCTTGGACAGGATTAGTTTTTAAATCCTTTTAGCATGGCCAAACTTTCCCGATAGCTTAATAAGACCCCAGCAAGCATTTTATAGAATCCTCAGTCCCAGCCTCCTCACTGTGCTACCTTTTTCTTGTTTTCTCCTACAGGGTGAGAGGTAATACTTTGATAAATATGTCAGTGCAATTTCCTGCAGCAGCCTTTCTACCCTTCTAATGTGGCAAGTAACATCCCTAGGAGATGATAGTGAAGCTTGCTGTAGATTATGAAAGAACCTCTGGAGAGTGCCAGCACCATCTTTGTTGAACTTCTGTCCATGCTTTTCCTAAACTGCAGCAATCATTTTATCCTATTGTGTACATTCCCTTCCACAGCCACATGGGGCAGCATGAAATAAATCCATTACATTCCTACCCTTCAAGCACCATCTCCTTTTGGATACCCAACATTGTCTTCCTTTTTTTGTTATCCAAAATAGCTGCTGTTTAACCCACAAGTCCTGAATTTAGGTCAGCGCTATCATAAGTGTGAAAACAGTGTCTTCTTGGACAGTTCTGTGTTCTGGTATTTTTGCATGAGGGTTCTGATGTAGTTAGCTGTCACCTATATAAAATCATAAAAAAATAAATGGCAAATGCCATGATAATTTAAATGAAAAAAAAATGTTTCTAACTTTTATCTAAATAGTGCAAAAAACGTGATTTTGCCAAGGGACACATGAATATAATACAAAACACTGGAGGCAGCTAATCTTTTGCATTAATAAATCTTCCTTTTGAATGTAAGAAGCAAAACATTTGCACTGATTTAAGGGTGTTACATTTTGTGTTGAACTGAAATATAAGAATTTTTCAGAATGCAGTTAACAAAATCTAGTTTATCAATATCAAGCTGCCCAAACAACACAACGTGTAAATATACAGCATATATGTAAATGACTCACTTCCCTTCTTCAAATGGGATATCTTACCTGAAGTGTTGTCAGATCAGATATGTTTCCTTTTTTGGGGGGACACCAGTTAAAAACAGTTATTCTGTCTGTCATTCTAACAGTGTCTTAGTTGTGATTTAAGCACTTGGGCTCCAAATCAGTTGTTTTACGTTAGGAAGGTTTGTGTTCTACACTCTTGTGGCATTACTGTCTAGACAGATTATTTATTTATTTGGTTGTTTATGTATATATTTATTTATTTATGTATTAACTACTAGAGCATCTGCTTGTAGCTAAACATTGCTTTTCAAGTTCATAGGTTCATAGGTAGGTAGTAGGCTATCGGCCCAAGGGCCTATGTAAGCCTAGCCAGCAAGGTACCATAGCTTACGCCACCAAAGAAAGTTATTTTCCTGTGCCACGGTCCAGCAGAGACACATAAGTGATCCCTGGGGTGTATTTCCTATTTCCCATCCACTCATCAAGATTTTTCTTGAAGAGTGCTAATGAAGAACTTTGCTTGACATAGATGGGTAGCTTGTTCCAGAGTATAGGAAGTCTCTGGGACAGGAATATATCCCTCCAGCATGTCCTGTTTATTGTGGTGACAAGGTTTAGGTCCCTAGAGCATGTAGCTCGGAGGGATTGGGATTTCTTTAGGTGTAGCATGTCCAACAGCTCTGGGTTTGACATGGTCAATATTTAAGTTTTCCTCATTCCTCCCTAGTAGGGTAGTAGCCATGGATATGCACTTCCCGACTCTCTCTGTGGCCAGTCTAGTTGACATGGGTATTCTGAGGCATTATAGGAATTGTCTCATGTACATTGATAACCCACTTATTCTTAATAAAGCAAATGTTTAATAGGCATAAACATCAACATCATGTGTCAAGGAAGGTTCTATTGACTGTATGCTAATATTTTCTAGTGGACTCTGAACATTGCTCTCTGTGATGACCACTGTTGATGTGACACGCCTGACCCATGTACAAAATGTGAAAAAGTAGTTTGATGCAGATGCCTTGCTTCAGCAAGACATGTCTGGCCTTATACATTTTAAAATCAGGTAATCCTAAGCAAAATCTGGTTGCCTTTTCATGATCTGATTCCCTCACAAAGTGAAAAGGACATTTATTAAAACTTAAAACAGAAACGTGTTACAATGCCCAACAAAAGTCAGGAAAACCAAGACAGGATTGCGGTTTAATGCCATGTTAAAAGGATACAAATTTTGAAGAATGTACATGTAGGTCTTTTAAAATTACTGCAGTAATAGTTCAAGAATAAACAGGGCATAGCTCTGAAATGGTGAAGGAAGAGTTATTTTTAAAGTCATGCTGAAAGAAGGGAAATGGGCCTAATTTCAAACTAGTAAATGACAAGCTGCTTAAAGGGGGGGGGGGTGAAGTTAAAGGTTACATAGAAAATAAGGCATTTTAATTCTTTACTGTCAATACTTGCAGTGGAGTTCGAACCTCATTGATGGATACATTATCAAATTGGTGATCAAATTAGTATGAAACAAAAAGCAGCTGATGAGAGTCAAACCTTAGGCTTTCTGATCATGCACTCTTCCACTAAAATTCACAGCTTTTGTGAGTATAAAGCAAAGGAATGGAGTCTCTGTTTCTTTTATAGAAAGCCAGCTTAAAAACATATCGCACAGTGACTTATCATTTTGTCTTCTGTGTTGTCATGGTGGCCTGTCTGTAGTCCAGTAATCACCGCACATCTCTTTACAAGTTCTGAAATGCTTGCACTCACTTTCATAGTTTTTATGCTTTTCTTTGTTCTCCAAGGGCATAGAATTATTCTGCTTTTTTTTTCTTTTTCTTTTTTTAATTTCTCCAGATGTTGTGAACAATGTTTAGCTGGGAGCTGAAAGACAGTTCAGATGTTGACATCAATGACTCTGCTGTGTAGAATCACACTGTGATCCCCAAGTCATGCTTTTCTTGTTTGTCTCTATATGTTATTCACTGAATGGTGCAGGGCTTGTCAGGACGCTCCCCTGTCTGTTATGTTCATAATAATAGCAGCCAGCTATGCGTGGATCTCAAATTACTGTAGAACCAATATATCTGCTGCAAAGGCCATCACAACCTTCCAAACTACTTTTCATTTGTAGCTTTAATTTCCTTTTATTAAACTAGAATTATCCAAGTGAAACTCACCATTTTAAGCGAAGTAAGCTCTTGTTTTTATGCATAGGTGGTTTGCTCAGAGAAAATGTATCAGAAAGAAAAATGTGAGCCAATGATTCTGGTAGGCATTGAACTTACTACTTTTGAGTCCTTGGATTCGGCAGTTATGAAACCACCAACCCCAACTGTCAATAAGACCACTATGTATATTAAAGTCTGAGTATGTTCCTAGCCATCAGATGTATCAGAATACCATGTATCCTTAAGTGAGTCCCATTTAAGAAGTGACTGATTTTTTAATCTAAGTTGTGAAAGATGTCATCTCCAGTGGAGTAGAAAAATAAAACTTGGATTATGACCCAGGGGACCCAGGTTTGATTAGAGGCTTTGGAACCTGACATAGCTGGCAGTTTAGAATGGACTTCCCCATCTTGGTGGAGGAAGCCATGACAGAACTAGTTGTACACTGCCAGAATCACTTGAAGGAAAGACAATGATGCAGATGTATGGTTTGAAGGAGGCAGCCAGTTAGTGGTAGCTGTCAGTGAGGGTGTGCTGAAGCATACCCGTGGACAAGGAAGGCATTGTTGGCCTCCTCAGTGATTCAAATCACATGTACCTTTACTCAGCTTCAGGGTTAGGCCATTTCAAATGATTTCATTGGAATACCATTGGGGGCATTAAACACCCTGAAACCTTCTTTGACAATGGCCCACCCTGGCTTGTCTTACTCTTATCCCAGATGAAATTCTTTGGTAAAGGAATGAATGGGCCATTGTCCATTCGGGGAGCTTTAATGGCCAGCAGGCATTCCGGGCAAAAATCACATAAAAGAAAAAAGTATGAAAGAAGTTAAACTATACATAAAGAAGACCTGTATGAAGTGTGAGTTAAGCCCCCCCCCCCAATTCCGTCCCATGTAAGAGACGTTACAGTCACCTGCAATCCCTTACTTAATATAGCTTAGTCTCAGGTCTCTCAGTGATGGGCTTGGTTATGAACTTTCACTTAAACAACTTACCACTTAAGCAGAACATATTTCAGCATACATTTAATAAATGCTACCCCCCTAATTCCTTCCTTGTTCCTCATTTCGTTGCATATAGAAATGATGAACCAGACTCTGTTCTGTTAAGTGTTAGTTCAAATATTTTTGGATATGTAAAGAGGTCGTAAAATTCCTGCCTTGAAGAGTGGAGAGCACCTAGTAGTGACCTCTTGACTGTCCTGATTTTCACAGAATGTCCAGATTTTTGGTCTGTTCCTCATAAAATGTGAGGTTTTCTGGCAAATCACTGAGGACTGAAGTCACTAAATAATGATTAACATTTGAGTTTCAGACTTCATATCCTTTAGACATGTCATGCTAACACAAATTTTGATATTGTAGCAACTTTCTAAGTTTATGAGAGCAATGTTTAAAATCTGTCCCTATTTTGGGCCTTCGTCCTACTATTATTTTAGGGTTTGTCCAAATTTCTTGTGCTAAGAGGTTGAGAGGTATGTGACCATTTGACATTTTTGTCATAACCCGAGACATCCTTCAACAAAGATATCCTTTTTATTTTGGTAATATTTTAGAACATTAACACGTAGTTTGTTAGAGATGCAGTTGTATTATGTTTGGATGATGAAAGTCAGACAAATAGTGGAAGGTAAGTTTTCTTTCTTTCGTTCTTTTTTTTTCTTTTTTATTCCAAGTAATTCTCGACCAGCTCCTGTCCTCATTCACTGGGTCTACTGGACTTGGTTTAGCCTATTCTTTGTACCATTTCCTGTCTATATAGATATGTTAGAAATATGAAGGCAGTGCCACCACATTAGGGTATGCAGAAGAAGCTTGTCTCTTTATAAAAAGTATTATTTTTATAAAGTTTGGTGAGTTTTTACAGGCAATTCTGTAGGAAGATAGAGTTCTGACAGTACATAGTAGAAGTACTGGTTCAGCTGAGGACACACAGGATTATTTATTTGCTTATTTCATTGATCACTGTTGTTACTTACTTGCCCTTGCCATCTTGCAGACCTATCAGACTCTAGCCTACTTTGAACATACCTGCAATCTAGGCTGAGGGGGCTCATTTCTTGCACAAGCTTATCTAAAACCAGATTTCCAAGAGATGAGTATGCATTCTATCTAGACATTATTAGGCATGATCTGTAGTGATATTTTCTGGTTTGAGGGCCCAGAGGTCAGTTACTGGAATTAGCGTCCACTACTATAAGAGTTCATTAGCTACATCTTAGTGGTTTGTTGCTTTACTGAATTTCTGAGCAGTTTAGCAGTGTTTGTTTGTACTTGGAGGGCTGTATTGCAGGGCTGAGCTGTCATATCTTTTCTCTTGTGTTCTCCTGCTCCATTGCTCCGTCCTCTGGCTGCCAGGGGTGCTGCTGAAGTGGATCAAGAGATTTACTTACCTGAAATGGAGCAAAAAGCAGAATGTATTATATCATTCATCATCCCTTCCCATTCTCACCATCTGATCCCTACATATAGCTGACTGGTGTGCCACAAATAGCATCTTCACCCCAGTGTGACAGGCAGTCCTAACAAATACTACTAAATAAATGCACATGGCATGATGCAGCATGTGGCAGAATTATAGTTTGAAGGCACAACAAAAGGAAAGAATTAGTAAATACAGATGCACATTTTATTTAAATATTGTTGTCATCTTGTATAACAGATTGCAGGTTCCTGCTCTTTAAAATACAAAAGAAGAAGTACAAAAGAGAAGCGTAGAATCAATCTCAGTCTAAACTGCTGACGGATTAGCAGTAGATTTGCTGAAAATGTTTGACATGAAGGCCAGCTGGAATAGAGATGCTGCTTGTCTTTAGTCTTGTCATAATCACTGCCAGGCAGTACGATGACTATGATCTCGAACGACTGCCAGCAGGGAAGACGACAGAGCTTAAGAGCCTAATTAAATGTGGCATGGCGTTATTACATTAAGGCCTGATGTATGGGGTGAATACTTAGCTTGTCTGAATTAGATGTGCGGTACATAGATTACCAGCTGGTGAGAGAGAGAGGGAGAGAGCAAACAAGGCAGAGAGAGAGAGAGAGAGAAACGGGGAGAGGGAAGAGAGAGAGAAAGCAAGAGAAACAACAGCTCTTTAACAAGAGCTAGACAAAAACATTATATTTTAATGCCTCTCTAATTCTGCATCTCGCTCTCTCATTCTGTCATTCTCTCTCTGTCACACATAGAGACACACACACACACACACACACACACACACACACACACACACACACACACACACACACACACACACACACACACACATACACACACTCACACACACACACATACACACACACACACACACACACACACACACACACATACGTGCACTCAGATGTACATTCAGATGTACTCACACATAGACATAACTACATGACGAAATGTTACATGTGCACACAGATACAAGCATTTATAAATCCATACGAAATGAAAAAAATAATACATTGTTGCATACACAAATAATGCAAACTGCCAATCCCTGACTAGCGTTTGCAACCCTTCTCTAGAATATATGCACAAAGTCACATAAAAGCACATATATCAACAAAGTAAAAAAAGCACAGTGAGTCAGGAAGATCCATTAATCATTCTGTAAGCATACAACAGAAAGGGAGGTCTTTTCAGCAGTAGAGCAAAGGGTAGCTAGCAGAACAATGCAGAGATTAAGCAGAAGCCATTTGTATGCTTAATCTTACTGAATCATTACTCTTAGCCCTGACAGGGATGGATGAACATATTGTAAAAAATATTTTACAGTTGAGAAACTAGATGTAGGTCCCATCTTAAAAGATAAATAATCTTACTGCAAAAAATGGTAAAGAAAAAGGGGATTGCCAATGTTTATTTTTTTAATTTATTAAGGTACATAATTATCTAAACATTACACAGATTAAAACAAAAGCTAGGCTGAAAGGAAATTATAACTGTAGAATGAAGTCTGGTAAAAATGGTTGAAAATGATAAGATGGGTAGCTGGTTAGTATAAGTTTCTCTATTTGCTTTAAGTTAAGTAGTTATCTGCTGATGGCAATTGAGCAACCTATGAAATGAAGACATAGCATCACATGCCTGAATCAGTGAAGGTAGTTTATTCCAAAGGTTTACTGCCTTTTGGGGAAAATAGCCTCTGACAAATTGCATTGCTAACTAGCTTCCCCTCATGTGATATTCTAAGCTAGTTGGTGGGTGTTCGTAGAATCTAACTCGTGACATAAACGTTAAGAACTGACGATCTTAAAGACTGATATGAATATAGTAGGAAGCAAGTGCAGTGCTCATTAAACAGGAGCGAAATATTTTACAGTTGAGAAACTAGATGCAGGTCCCATCTTAAAAGATAAATAATCTTACTGCTGTCCAAAAAATGGTAAAGAAAGAAGGGATTGCCAATATTTAAGTTTTTTTTTAATTTAATAAGGTACATAATGATCTAAACATCACACCGATTAAAATAAAAGCTAGGCTGAAAAGAAATTATAACTGTAATAATGAAATCTGGACATGCTCCAGTTAAAGAAATCCCAGTCCCTCCGAGCTACATGCTCTAGGGACCTAAACCTTGTCACCACAATAAACAGAACATGCCGGAGGGACAGATTCCTGTCCCAGAGACTTCCCATACTCTGGAATAAACTACCTATCTATATCAAACAAAGCTCCTCATTAGCACTCTTCAAGAAAAATCTTGATGATTGGATGGGAAATAGGACATTCACCCAAAGGATCACTTCTGTGGCTCTGCTCGACAGTGGCACAGGAAAATAATTTTCTTGGGTGGCAAAATTCAGGGTACCTTTTTGGCTGGGCTTGTATAGGCCCTAGGGCCGATAGCCTAGTACCCACCTATTGAACCTATATGAGTGATATGGTTAACACAAAACCACACCCAAGCAATGGAATCCTGCACCTGCTAAAGGCAGCAGAGATCACTATCACCAAGGTAAAAGTAAAGTACACGCAGTAATCAAGATACTAGGCCATGGGACACTGTGACAGTTTCCAAAAATAGAATTAAGTGGTTAGGTAGGAGATATTGTTTGTTGGTAATAAGACAGATTGGCAGGTGCTCACATCAAGCCCTTAACTGTCAGTGAGTTGTCAAACATCACCTGTGAGTTTTGCACACAACGAACCAACTCGTTGATTCTCACCAGTAATGCTGCCAGGGAAAAGGTGTGTGGCCTGAGAGAAGCACTCAGTGGCACAAATATCCTTGAATAATGATACACACACACACACACACACACACACACACACACACACACACACACACACGCACACACGCACGTGCGCACACACGCACACGTGCACACGCGCACACATGCACACACACACACACACACGTGCACACGTGCACACCACACACACACACACACACACACACACACACACACACACACACACACACACACACACACACACACACACATAGCAGCATCACTGCAGCCTGTGTCAGGCTGAGTTTTAGATGGCTTAAATCTATCAAAGAATCAAAGACTGGATGATGTTTGCACAGTCTTTTAAACAAAAAAAACAGAAAAAGTGCTCATAAGAAGGGAGTAAGTATAACTGAATTTAGTTGGCATAGCAACACTATGCAAAGAGCATCTCTTAAAGACAACATGTCTACTGCAAATTACAATGGGGTAAGACTTGAGCTCTGCAGTGCTCTGCATGTAAGTGAACACTTACATCATAACCTAAAACCTGTCATACCTCTAGAGAGATGTAAAAATCAAATCACTCAAACTCTGTAGTGGCAGTCACACAATAGTGCACAGATGCCTCATCTGGATTTCATAATCTATGCTGTCAAATGCAGCTGAAAGAGCAAATATGATCTTTGGTCTTTCCCCATAAGATAACCATTAACTACTCTTAACATGGCAGTCTCCTTGAGCCAATTACATTGATAAAGAGGAATAAAAGCCTATCTTTGCACTAGGTGGCGTGCTATTTTTGCTAGCAGCCTGAGCACTGGAGGAGCTGACCTGGTGGACATTGGAAAGGATGTTAATTTTTCTGCTCACCCTCCCAAATCAGGTGGAAGAGCTGAGGTCAGCATATTTTTTTTAGACTGGATGACCACAACTGCACGTAGGTGGTTGGTATAATGGTTAAAGTATTTATCTTACAGACACAAGGTGCAGGGTTTGATTCTTACATGGGGCAATTGGCTAGGCTTAAAATGGTGCCCAAGGGCAGTTAGCCTAGTACTACTCTATGAACCTCTGAACCTGTGGTTTGCCACTTTTAAGGCTTAGCATGATGGGATGCATACATGTCCATCCCATGGGCAAGCAATAGTTGCACAACCCCCAAAAGTTCCACCTCGTATAGTAAATGAAGGCACCTTGCTTGGCACTCAACTTTCACCTCCAAACGAAACAGATGGGCCAGTGGGCTGTTACCCATAGAAGGGGCCTTGAAGATTATTTGGGGTGATGGACATATGAAAATTAGGATGTCAGTCCTACTACTGATCTAAAACAAGACTGACATGCTGAATTATTTCTTGTTGGAGGTCAGGAAATAAAAACGTGTTTTGCCACTCATAAGTGGGTAAAATTTAAGTCTTAGAGGCTGCATTTATAGGCACCATAGCTGAGCTCATCTGGGTTCCTGTATTTAAGAAAATCTGCTAAACTTCCATCAAATAATTCTTTAAAAATGCATTTTCCAATGTATAAATTGATTAATCTCAAACGTTTTTGTATAATATGTATGGACACAATTTCAGAATCATTTTCATTGGATATTATAGTACATCTATAGGTGGCTGAGGTGAGTTTCCACAAGCATCAATTGTCCAAAGAACATGACCCAGAGGAAGACAACACAGATCGCTATTTTTCTTGTAGGAAATCACTGGTGGTGCAACTTCTAAGTGTCAGTGGGCAGTTACTCTATTGTTTTGGGAGATTTCTCCCTTGTTGGAGTAGGTGAAACCATGTAGTTGACATACATACATTTGGGGGGTATGGAGGAGACTTGTTGCACTGCATAAAACAGTTTAATTTTTGCTTTTCTGTGTTTCATGCATTATTTCTTGGTGTTTTGATTCCTGAACAATCTGATATTTAAGAATGTTCTTCATATCGATCGGTACTGCAGCAGCCTTAGGTAGACAGGTTATATCCTACCAGGGATATAACAGCCAGCCAGCTTCCAAGTCTTCAAGGAACTTACACATGCCCAAATTGTCAGGCAGCTCAAGCTGAGCTGACTAAAAGTCAAGTTTGGGTGTGAAGCCCTTCAGAGCTTTACTGTCACTGAAGAGTACGCTCCTCTGACACTTTTGAGGATCGATGGTCAGCTTGTGCTTTCCGAAGTTGGGAAGGTAAGTTCCCATTTGGGGAAAAAACCCTACCATTTTCTTATTTTTACAGGTGTTTTATTACATTCCTCTTCAGGAAAGTAATTTTATAGCTAGGAGTGTTGTGTTTTAACCAATTGTCCCAAGACACACTTTTAAACAGAGCACTTCTTGTTACTATCAGTTTAAAAGTAGTGCTATCTAACAGACTGAATATTTTCTGTGAAGAAATTGTTTATTTAACATTGCAGGGCTGCCGTAGTGTTTGAAAGTGCTTTCTACTGTTTTATTTCTCTGTCAAAAAAAAAATAAAACATAACTTTTGTAAACTGGCAGTTTTACTGGCATTGTTGCTTGATTTCCCTAGGATAGAGGCACCAGTTTCAGGTTAATCATGGACCAGATTGTCAGTCCACGGTCAGTCCTACTCCCAGTTCAGCAAATGGTTCTTTGCCACCACAGCAGGATTGCAATTTGTCTCAGCTGCAGGTGGGTGACTCTGCCGTGGCCATTTCTTGTACCTCAGACCACTCATATTTTACTCTGGATGCTTTTGGTGTAGCACCTGCAACCACTATGGGCCCTGCATTAGACACGTCCTCTGAGGCTGTTGGGTTTCCCCTAAGTGGGGAAGGGAAGACCACTCTTGTTGGTCCTGAGAGAGGGAAGGTTTCCCTGTTGTGTCAGAATGCTGGGCCCATCCCCGGGGAAGCAGCAGCTGCCACAATAACATGGTTGGCCCCATTTTCTTTCTGTTAAAAAGAAACAGAGAACCATGTATACATCTACTCCTCCTCAAATTACTTTGGATAGGAGCAGCTTATGGGGACTGGCTCAGGATTTGATTCAAGAGATTCAACCTGCTTTTAGAGTAGTTTCTAGTAAAAGAAAGAGGGATGCATCTTTTCCTGAAGATATTCAAGATTCTGAATCTGAACAGGAAGATGCAGGGATGGAGTCAGGGTTTTGTCCTCAGATTTCTGACTCAGACTCAGAGGAGAGCTCAGTTTTTGATTCTCCCTATGGAGCGTTCTCTTTCTCTGAGACTATTGCTGGAATATCCCAGTGGTTTCAGTGGAAGAACACTGAGGTTTCTCAGTGCCTCAAAAATATTATGAGTTGTTACAGAAGGATTTTCCAGAACCTATACCAATTCTTCCTGTCCTGTCTGCTTTAGAGGATGTATGTCTTGTTGCCTAAAAATGTTTCTGATAGTCAGCCATCTGTCCCTAAAAAGGCAGATTGGATGTCTTAAGTTCCACAAATTTTTTTTAATTTTATACATTATTCACAAACCTGACCCAGCAGCTATGCAGCTATACCCTTAATTGACTCCTCTATTGCTAAGCATATACTTAATTCATGGTCTACTATTTCTAATAAAGATGGAAAATTACTGATAGGTATGGGAAAAATATATACTTCTGCAACTTTAAATTTCAGAATTCTAAATCATCAGGCTCATATGTTGATGTTTATTTTGACATATTGTGAAAGTATGAGGAATGTTTTATCTACAATTTCATCTTGACAAGAAATATCTGCTTTAAAAAACTTAATATCTTCTATTGCACAGGTCACTACTCATTGTTCGCAGTGTGTGTGTGACTCTATACTTGTTTCAGGGCTATGGCCACTGGTATGGTTTTAAGGAGATTTGTTTGGCTACATGCTAAGAACCTCTCATATGTTCAAACTTAGGTTTTAAATTTGCCCTTAGATAGAGATTTAGTGTTGGCCCCTCTGCTGCAGAGATGATCAGAAAATGTGATGAAAGGGCAAGCTGATCTAGAGAATCTCTAAGATTTTCTCAGCTCTCCTTTTCCAACTTTAAGAGACCTTGTCATCTCCTCCCACCCTGGCCCTTTCTCTCTTCCAGAAAGTCTGACTTTCCATTTTCCCTTTGGCAACAGACATAACCAGTTCCTCCTCTTCAGGCGTGGAAGGGTTTTTATTCAAGGATATTCCTATTCCCAAAGAAAGAAAATACTTAGAAACAAGTTCTGGATCTTTCTTTCCTAAACCTGTTTGTGATAGTGCTCACATTCAAAATGGTGTCACTTCACAACCTGTTGCATCTTCTTCCGCTTTCAAATTTCCTAGTACCACTAGACTTAAAATATTCTTATTATCACATTCCTATTCATCCAGACTTATAGGTTCATAGGTTCATACTGGGCTATCTGCCCTAGGGCATTTATAAGCCTAGCCAGAGTGTGTTTGGCTTTCGCCACCCATTTTAAATTAATTTTGCTATGCCCTTTTTTGAGGTTAGTAAACCTAAAGTTAACCTAAAGTTAGTACTTCAGGCAATTCTTAAGGTTTTGTGTATCTGGATCACATCACGTGTCTGCTTTACCCTTTGGACTATCCACTGCACAAAGAATGCACTCAAAATGTCTTGCTCCAGTTATAGCTAATTGCTGGCTACAGGGTATCTACATATTTCCATCTTTAGACAACTTACTTATCTTTGTGGATTCTTTTTCAAAATGTTAGGAATCTCCCTGTCTCGGGTGAGAAATCTCTTGCACAAGTTGGGATGCCAAGAGAACATTCAAAAGTCTTTATTGATTCCTTCACACATGATTGTGTTCCTGTGGTGTCAACTAAACACCTCAGTTCAAAGAGCTTTTCTTCCACAGGAAAAAGTAGATCTTTATTTAGATTTGTTTCTAAGGTTTTCCACTCAGACGTCTGTCACTCTGAGAGAATACCTCATGTGTTGGGGTCTCATGTCATCTCTGATTCTGGCAAGACTCCACATGAGAAAGATATAGTGGTATCTGAAATTTCTTTGGTCCCAGCATCAATGTCCTTTATCTTTTCAAATCCCAGTACTGGGGTTTGTTAGAAGAGACATCTTTTGGTGGAGACAGATATCCTTAAATCAAGGTCTCTCCCTCTCCCTCCCTGCTCCAAAGCAGTCACTCACCACAGATATTTTAGACTTTGCTTGGGGAGCAGTTTCAGAAGAGATAAAAGTGCAGGTTGTGTTGGACACCAAAGAGAGATGCAACCACATAAATATCAAGGAGATGCTTGCCCTGATCAATGCACTCAATTCCCTGAACCATCTTTGGTCCCCAGGATCTCAAGTGGTTACAGACAATACCACAGAGATGTTGTGTATCAACAAGCAAGGAAGAACAGGTCATACCCCTTTTGCAGACTAACCATGTTAGCTTGAGATATAGCTTCACAGCAAACTCTCATTCTACAGGCATCCTACATTCCATCAGAGCAAAACTGTATGGTGCACCTCGCCAGACCTTCATGAATGGAAACTAGATCCTGGGTTCTTCCAAAATTTGATAATCTTTGGGGAGTTCCTCAAGTAGACCTCATGATGCCCCACCACTGGATCAGTAATTAAGGAGCTTCAATCCTCACCATTGGCAACAGTGGGGGACGTAAATTTGGAGGATAACAAGTACACATTTATTTATTTTATTTTTATTTATTTTATTTTACATTTGTTGACCGGGATAGTCCGACTGGATATATGTCCATTTTCAGCGGAGGTCTGGGGAGAAAAGCTCCACATACCAAAAAAGAGGCAGTACATACATCACTGAGTGATAAACTCAGGCAGACATGTTTAGAAAAATATCGACAAAGAATACATGCAGATATCAATATACACAATGTACAGACTTACACCTGATTAGCAAAGACGTATCAGAAAATGTGAACATAGAATACATTCAAATGCTATGAGGCATAGATACTTGGCTAAACAGCAGGTTGAGTAGCAAGACATGTAGTAGTGAAGTTGTTAGTCAGGTTTAGAACAAGAGCACAGCCAATGAGATGTGAGGTATTTTTTGAGTTCTCTTTTAAATAGGGGGTAGTGAGGATTCCTTGGTAACGGTAGTAGGGAGTAGATTCCAGATTTTACCGATTGAGTTGGCAAATATAGCATCGCTTGCAGAGTTGTTGGATTTTTGGGTCAGTATCATTAGTTTATCAGCTGAGCGTAATGGCCTGGGGGGTGAGAATATTTTTGAGGGCAAGGGTGTTATCAGGTTGATGGAGTATTTTATGCTCTACTATAAGCTGGTTGAACTGTAGAAGGGTATGATACTCTAGCCATCCTGATAACTTGTTGAGATCAGTTTTGGATAGGTTGGTGAGTACAGGGGAGGCATACATAAGGGTAGAGAGTACTTCCAGATGCAGCTTTCTGCATCAAGTGTAAGTTCCCTTGAGAGCACACAGAGACCACAGTCAGTCCGGGGCTGGTTTTTCCCTCTTTCTCCAGATCCCAATAAGACTCCCCACTGACACAGCTATAGAGCTGAGATCTCAGCTGAGTGACCACGCCAAGACATCCAGTACCGTCTCTGTCTAACCAGTGCTTCGTTTCCCTGCCCAAGAAGCTGACACACACACTCTTTGAGGTTTGATTTGCACAAACACACACACACACACACACACACACACACACACACACACACACACACATACACACACACACACACACACACCCCTGAAAAAGGCTGGCACAGGTTTATTAGCTATGCCCCTTTTTACCCAGACTATAGGTAGTTATCACTGCCACACCCAACTCCTTATCAGCTACTTTAAGGACCTTAGCAAAGGGTGTCCAATCTTACTGTGCAATACTAATATTAATACAAATGATAGTTTGACTAAGAGCTAGCCTATTAGGAGTGGCCCACACAGTGTCATCAAATAAATATGCAAGTACTCTGAAAACTTAAATATCTCTATACAGATCAGCCACAATGAATGGTTTAAATATATTTAATAATAAACAATAAAACAGCAATAAAATACTCAGTATATATTCACAGTAACATCAGAGTTCAAAATCGCAGCAAATATTTAAAACAATATTGCAGGACAGTCTCAATAAATAAAGAAAAATATCTAAACTAAGCTTTACTATATTTGTGACTATATTTAAGAGAATTTGACCACTCCCTAGTAACTTACTTCATCAGAGCAAGGTAGATGTGTGGTGTATGGATCTTGTCAGGTCCAAGACTGAATACTGAATGCCCTGTCTCTCTCAGAGAGTTCTCAAATTAATTTCTTAAATATTAGTACTGGGATAGCTTGTAGAATGACATCATTTCCTGTCATCTGACTCTATCTCATGTGAAACCCCCACTGCTAGAGAAGCTGACAGTATTTAGTATCTACCTCCGAAAATACATAGACCTCAGATCTTTGGCAGATGCTGGAAGTCATAAAACAATTGCATTCCTCATTCTTTCAGAGATAGTAATTAATTCACTCCGAAGGCAATATAGAAAACTTTTCAACACAGACTCTGTGTCTAGCTGCATTGAAAACCGAAAGATACCATATTTTATTGCATAGCCGTAAAGTAATTTAATTTCAGCTATTTTACTGACGTTAACTTCCTGTATTCCAGTTTCCACTGTTAAAATATATGCATTTAAACAGCTACAATAGTGCATGTGCATTTCTGTTCAGGGCACAATGTGGTTACATCTTAAGCACAAGCACTTTATGAAATAGACACATACCAGTCTGATATACACATGACATACAGTTCTA
Source organism: Protopterus annectens (assembly GCF_019279795.1). NCBI lineage: Eukaryota > Metazoa > Chordata > Ceratodontiformes > Protopteridae > Protopterus > Protopterus annectens. Next base: position 1,816,761,855 of record NC_056743.1, read on the forward strand.
ATACAATTGTAACACAAGCATCTTACACAAATCATTTCGATATTCACCAATGACATATAATTGTTTACAAAATTCCAAATAGCTGTGCTGGCAGTATCCCCTTTTGTCACAGACCTCTTTGCCTCCTCTCGGAATAATCAACTGGCAAAATTCTGTTCTAGCACTAAGTGCAAGAAGGCCTGGAAGACAGATGCTCTTTCTTATGTTTTGAAAGGAATGTTCCTGTATGCGGAAACACTGATATCCAGGGAACTTCTGAAGATTCAGAAGGAATGTCCAAAGATCATTGTGGTGACTCCCTTCTGGCTCAGACAACCATTGTTCTCCTTTCCTTTTGGAAATGGCCAGGGCAATTACCACAAGCTTCCTCATAGAATGAACTACTTACACAAGAACAGGGGTGTTTGATACACCCTGACATCAATCATCTTCAGTTGACTACCTGGATGACAGGGTCTTAATTCCTTTTAGGCACCTGTTTTCTGAGGACATACAGCAGGTACGAATGGAGGCAGGAAAGCCTGCTACTTGAAAAATTATATATTAACAAATGGGAAAGATTTTCTAGTTGGTACTAACAGCATAACCACCACCCATTCAGGGCTATTTATTTTCTGGTTTTACAGTAGTTATGTAAGTTACTATCATATTGCCTTTCTTATTCCTCTATCAGGGTTCATTTATCAGCCATTTCAGCATGTCTGCCTATGGATCCCCTTCTTTCAAGGCAGTCGCATGTCAAAATGTTCTTATGATGAGTCGTCTCTACCTCATTTTCCACAAGGACAGAGTTTATTTTGAGAACTAATCTTCCTTTTATGCCTAAACTGGTGTTCAAGTTTACTTTATGCTTTTCCTTGAAAAAAAATGAGGAGTAAGGCTACTCCATACCTTGGATATCCACAGACAATTCAGGTACTATCTTGATAGAACTAAATCTTTCAGCTCATCGGATTAATTGCTCATTTCTTTTGAAGGTAAGAAGAAGGGACAACTGGTGTCAAAACATATTATTTACAAATGGTTGTCTAAAGCTATTACCTTTTGTTATACTTACCATGACAAGTCTATCCCAGAAAGGGTCAAGGCCCACTCCACAAGGACCTTAGCTTCTTCTATGCCGTTTTGGAAAGGGTTGGATTCTAGAAGTATTCTAGAAGCTGGTACTTGGTCCTCTGTGCATACTTTTACAAAACACTATAAGCTAGATTCCTTGTCTAGGTCTGGATCATCCTTTGCTGGGATCATTCTCCAGGGGCTCCAGGCCCCTGCTCCTTTCACCTCCCAAATGTAGTAAGCTGTCATAATCTACTCATAAAGCTAAGGCTACTGCAGCAGTGATCAATATGTGGAACATAAGTACAGTTGTTTAAGTTGAACCTACCATAGCTCTAGATTTTCAAATGATAAATGCTGCAGTAGCTGCTTAGCTGCTCCCTCTCTCCACCCCCTTGTTTTTTTGTGCATTTTTTACAGCAAGGTGTGGGCACTTACTTTTTGTAATACCCAGCCTTGTCCTTTCAGAGCTCAGCCTCCATCCGTCTGCTGGCAGGAAAGCTCTGAAGGGCTTCTTGCCCCAAACTTGACTTTTAGTCAGCTCAGCTCAGCTCAAGCTGCTTGACAGTTTTGGCATGTGGAAGGTGTCCTGAAACTTTGGAAGCTGGCCGGCTCTAACCGATATAGCTAAGGCTACTGCAGCAGTGATCATTCAAACGTCTACTGTTAACAGTCAGTTCAATTTACACAGCTGTACTTTCCATGGTCAAACCATAATAAAGAATGCATTTTGGTTTTATGCTATTCAGTGTCCAGAACATCTGAAGCACCAGCTTAACCTGTTTTAACTAACTTAATCACTGTATTATTTGATAAATCTGTATACTTTTGAAAGGATAACAATTACGGCAATAAAGAAGGGGGTAAACATACTTGGTTTTGTATAAACTTTATTGTTATTCATGCACTGTTAGATGCCGGCTCAACCATTAAACAAGATAGATTCAATAACAGATGCTTTTAAACTAGAGCAAGTTTCAACTAAATCTACCCTACTGGATGTGAGTAACATCCAACCTAAGTTTTTCTTCACTTTTGCTAGATTACCATGCAACTAGGAAGCCATTAAAAGGTGGTACAACCTTTTTAACGGCTTCTGTAAACTGAGCTAAACAAATGAATTTGAACAGTGAATCAAATATACAGGTATTAATTACTCTGGCCTAAAATGCCAAATTTGATGAAAACATTTGGCGTTTTTTCACAGGAAAATAGGAAAATAAGTTTCCTTGCCAGTTTCAAGTAACATAATTCTGGGTGCTGCAATTATTCAGACTTTAGCATCTGTTGCTATGGTTGCCAAGAGTGAAAATCCTTTAGAAATCTGATTGTTTGCACACACGCATACATACCACACACACACACACACACACACACACACACACACACACACACACACACGCACACTTACAGCCCAAAGTCATTGACAGTAGTCGAGATACTAAAGCATTCCCTGAGATGGGTTGCTGCATAATTTAGCCATTGCCCACAATAAGTTTTGTATATTAAGTGACCCACCTGGTCTATATCTAACTTAACCATGATCTTGCATAGATATTTTATTCCTGACTGGATACAGTACTCCAAATAGGATTTTACTTCCTTTCTGAACAATCAGAGGTAAAACAATCTTCCTGCAGTGATGACTCTTACTCAGTTTTCAGTATTTTTCATGGTTTTTATTTCTCCATGTATTGGGGGATGATTTTAACTTGCTTTTTGGCATCTTTCACGCCTTATATTGATCAACACTTCAGATGTCTCATACTGCTTCCTTTTTTTTCTTGCAGTGTCTCTCTGCTTTGATCTCTTATCGTTTTGCTGCAGGCCATCAGCAGTGCAAATGAGCACTTGATACTGGCAGTGATTGTTTTTCTTTCCCAGCTCTGATAACAGGGTTGGGAGGGTGGCCTAATGGTTAAGGTGTTTGTCTTACAACACAAGATGCAGTATTTGAGTCTCACAGGGGATAAATGGCTAGGATTAAAATGGCTTGCAAGGGCAGTTAGCTTAGTACTAACCTATGAACCTAAATAACTTACATGCCTGTTCTATGCATTCTTTCACTTTTTGGAAACCATCTGACATAGCACCACCCTTTTAGTGAAACAATACTTCATTATGTGCCCTGAGCTCTTGTTTTTGTTTTGAAAGGTCATGCTTTTTTCCACCAGTTTATCATTTTGTGAACCTGATACTCCTTTCCTTTTGATCTCTAGGGATTCTGTGAAGGTAGTTAGATGTTTCTTTTCATAGGTTCATAGGTTCATAGGTTCATAGGTTCATACTAGGCTATTTATAAGCCTAGCCAGAATGTGTTTGGCTTTCACCACCCATTTTAAATTTATTTTGCTATGCCCTTTTTCGAGGTTAGTATACTGTGCCTCTGTGTAACAGTGACACAGAAGTGATACCCGGGGTAAACCTACGATCTCCCATCCACTCATCAAGATTCCTCTTGAAGAGAGTCAATGAGGGACTCTGCCTAACCTGGACTGGGATTTTATTCCAGAGTAAAGGGAGCCTCTGGGTTATGAATCTGTCCCTCCAGCATGTCCTATTTATTTCAGTGCTGAGGTTCAAGTCTCTCAAGTGCGTAGCTCGATGGGATTTGGATTTTCTGAGGTGCAGCATGTCCATTAATTCCAGGTTGGACATGGCTTTATACATCAGGCACAGATCGCCTCTGAACAGGCAGTGTGCCACTGAGTAGAGCTGGAGTTTCTTTAACCGGGCAGCATATGGCATCTGTTTGAGCCCTTTGATCCTCTTGGTGATGTACTTTTGGGGTCTTTCCAGTTGCTGCAGGTGTCTGGTAAGGTACATCCCAAAAGGGGCATTGTACTCAATTATCGGCCTGATGAGGGATGAGTAAAGAGGCACGATGACCTCCCCTGATCTAGATGTGAATCCCTTCATGATTAGGTGGGCTATATAAAATGTTTTTCCAACCACTTTGGCCACGTGGCTGTCAAATGAGAGATTGCTATCAACTTGGGTCCCCAGGTCCCTAATTACTTCTTCTGTACTTAATGGATTACCACCTATGTGGTAATTTGTGGGCACTTTGTTTTTGCCAAAGGGGATGACTATACACTTTTTGGCATTTAGCTTGAGGCCATGGCTCTGGCACCAGTTGTCTGTTTCTATGAGGCCCTTTTGGAGGATGCTTGTGTTGGCTGGAGAGTCGATTATGGCGCCCAGTTTGCAGTCATCTGCGAACTTGGTCAGCCACAGTCCTTCCATGTTGGCCTGTACCTCCGAGAAATATATACCGAACAAGAGAGGTCCCAGGACTGAGCCTTGTGGGACACCACTTGTAACTGGTTTGGAGTCTGACATGGCTCCAGCAATTCTAACCATGTGGGTTCTGTCCTAGAGCCAGTTTGCAATCCATCTAGTGACATAGGGGTTTATATTTAAGCTGGTGAGCTTATCTATAATGCCCGAGTGGGGTATTGTATCGAAGGCTTTTGCGAGGTCCAGGTAGGCTGTGCGGACCACCATCCCCTCGTCAATGGCCTTGGTGACTGTTTCAAAGAAATCAACCAGGTTTAAGAGGCAGGATCTGCCCTTAACAAAGCCGAACTGGGTAGGATCCAGTGTCTTTAGGTCCCCAATATCTTTATTTATGAGGTCCATGATGATCCTTTCCATAGCTTTGCAGACCAAGCTAGTCAGGCTTATGGGGCGATAGTTTCCAGGATCCGTTGAGGCACCACCTTTATGGAGAGGGACCACTGTTGCTGTACGCCACTCTTTGGGCACATATCCTGTAGTAAGGCTGAGATTGAACAGTAGTTTTATGTTTGGGTTTAGCTCTTCTTGGAGTTCATGTAGGACGCAGCCCGGGACACCGTCTGGTCCCATTGATGCTGTGTTTTTTGCTTTGGAGAGGGCGGCTCTTACCTGAGCATCTGAAATGTCAGGGGGGCAGCACTCTGCTGGGACAGATATTTGCCCTTTTGGTGGGGGGGGAGTTTGCACTGAACCTGTCAGCTAGGATGTTGGCAATGTCTGTGGATTCGGTGTATTTTTTGTCATTTTGGACTAATTCTGAGCATATCTTGAAATTACCACCCAGGTTCCTAACATAACTAAAGAAAGCCTTGTGATTATCCTTAGTGTCCTGTGCAATTTTTCTCTCGAAGCTGGCCTTAGACAATTTTATGAATGCCTGTAGTTTTTTGCTAATACTAATCAGTGATGTCTTCCCTTTTTGGGATTTTGCTCTATCATTTAGTAGCTTCCTCCTTCTATTGTATAGTTTGTTTATGGCTGGGGTCCACCAGACAGGATGTCTGCCTTTGGAGGATTGGGTCTTGGTTTTATTTGGGATCGCATGATCCATGCATTCCTGAAGGTGTTCATAGAATGCGTTTATAAAGGATTCTGCGGTCTGGGCCATATTTTCCACAGGCCCGGGGGCTTTGAAGGATTCCACCTCGTTTTTGAGGAGTGTGAAATTTGCTTTAGAGACGATTTTCACTGTGGTTTTCTGGGCAGGGGGTGGGGTCGGGATGTGAATATCCAGTGAGATTAGTTTATGGTCTGATCTTACCAGTGAGGGATACACTTCTGGTCTGGAGCACAGAGTCCCCATGTTGGTGATGATCAGGTCCAGTATGTTTTCCCCTCTTGTGGGAGTGGTAAGAAGTTGTTCCATAGCATTTGAGTTTATAAATTCTAGGAACCTTTGGGCTAGGGTGTTGGAGCTAGAGTAATGCTCCCAGTCTATGTTTGGGTAGTTGAAGTCACCCAATATAATGGTGTTTGGAGAGACCTTCATATTTTCCAGTGTTCTCAGGAAGGCCGAGTGGGGTTCCTGGGTTTGGGAGGGTGGTCTGTAGCAGGCTATAAACTGGAAGGCAGTTTTACCCACTGTTAGCTGCACATGGATAGTCTCTGATGCTTCGTGCTTTGCCACCAACCTGGAGGTGTGGGTATCTTTGATGAATATCGATACTCCTCCTCCTTTTGTTGTTTGGTCCAAGTTTTGGAGCCGAAAAGCATGGCATGAAGTATAACCTGGTAGTGCTGGGGTGCTCTCGGGAGCCCTGAATCAGGTTTCTGTTACTGCACAGATATCGATGTTCTCCATGCTAAGGAGAGTTTCGAGTGCGTGCATCTTGAGGTTTAGACTTCTGACATTGAGTAGCATTACTCTTAGTTTCTTATCCCTTGTGATACCTATGGAGGTGGGTTTGTCTTTTGAGCCTTGCCTAAAAAAGGCACTATGGGGGTAGCAAGAGCCTTTGCCAATATCAGAAAGCCCAGGGGTGACAGGCGCAAGCTGTCCCTAGCGAAGCATCGTGGCTTGTCGAGCATATCATCGCAAGCTGACAGGCATTGGATCCCCTTTGAATGACACCAGTACTTAAGCCAATTGTTGCAATTGATCATCTTGTCTTCATATTGTGGCATCATTCTTGGTGAGGGTAAGATGCTACTCAAGGTCATGGTCATACCGGCCTGGGCTACATGCTCAGAGAGCTCCTCTATGTCTCTTTTCATGTAGTCCAGGGAGGTACGTCTCGGGTCATTCACACCAGCATGGACAATGACTGAGTCATATTTGTACTTACCTTGGAGTGACCTGAGTGCTTTTGTTATGTGGTGGATCCTAGCGCCTGACAGGCTGCTCACTGTGACCCTCTCCTTTTTCAGCCTGGTGAGCGGGACGTCAGTGTGCCTGATGATAGAGTCACCTATTACTAGTGTATCAGGTGTGTTGTTTAGTCTTAAGGGCTGTGACTGTTCGGCACACTGGCTTTGTGAGATATGTGTTGCACGTGTTTTGTTTTGGGGTAGCGGTTGCTTGGGTGTCTGCTTTGGAGGTCTCTGCAGATCTTTATTTAGAGCCTCCGAGTATGTTTTTGTGTGATTATGTGTTTGGTTTGCTGTCATGGTAGGTCTATATGAGACTGGAATTGTAGTGAGTGCGGTTTCCTTCTCCTCCTGACTGGTTATGCCAGTACTGAGTTGAGAGAGCTTAGCCTCCAGTTTGGCTGTATGGTTGCATCTCTCACATGTGTTGGAATTTGTTGGGAGGAAGAGAAGGTTGTCTGTGTACATGAGGCAGTTGTAACATTGCCTCAAGATTCCCATATTCACCAGCTGGACCGGAGAGGAGATTGACAACTGACCTTTGGACATGCTAGAATAATATTGGGAATTCCTTTATAATTGAAAACAAGGGCCAGTGGGGAGTGAGGGTTTAGTGCTTTTAATTTTTAGTGCTGACTTATATAATTGCTTTAGTGAGCAACTGCCAGGTAACTTAAGTGCAATGTGTTACAGGTAACTTAAATGCAAAAACGACAAACAGTAACTTTCTTTCAAGTGAAACAAGGAAATAAGTACAGTAAGCAATGCAGATATTACTAGTGGTCCACAGAAGCGCTGAGAAGCCGTGTATTAGATGGAATTAGCATTCCAGGGAAATAACAAGCAAACAAACAACAAGCATATCAACAAAGCTAGATTCAGCAGGCCTGGATCTAGTCTATGCTACAGCAAACAAGGTGTACCAATTTCAGTAAGATACAGTTCAAATATTCAGGCACTATAAACCTTTAACCAGAAATTCCCAGCTCAGAAGGGCAGAGTCCAGCCTCTTCTCCCACAAGAGTGCAGACCACAAACCTTCTTAATGTAAAATAACTGGCCTGAAGCCCAAGTGCTTAAACCAGAACTAATACACTTTAAGAATAACAGACACTGGGCTCTCAATCAGCAGTTCCCAACTTAGAAGGATGAACGCTACCTGTCCTGCCACCACAGTGCATGCCACAAACCTTCCTAATGTAAAACAACTGGTCTGAAGCCCAAGTGCTTAATCCAAAAGACTTAGAATCATAGCTACACTTTAATCAAGTTACTACCAAGCAGTAATAAATACAACTGAATACTTTAGAGAATGCTTGGATTAGTGCTCAATTTACACAAACAAAGCTAGATCCAGCAGGCTCGATTCCAGTCTATGCCACAGCAAACAAGGCACACCAACTTCAGT